>NC_057394.1:30127087-30347223 GCF_019320065.1 Cervus canadensis
AAACAAAACCTACTGATAAAATTCTTCCTACAACATTTGACAATTACATAATATTACACCTTTTATATAATCAAGAACACAGGGAAAACCAGGGAAGACATAAAAGATGAAATAAGAGCTAACCTGAACAGAACATATAAAGCAGTTTGCATAAAGCATTGAAGGGAGAGAAATTAGGGACATGTGCATATTTTTAATCCAGTTTTTGCCCCCAAATTATGTCTTGACCAGGGAAACATTTAAAAGTCTGCAAAAAGATGAATAGCTTTAATTTGGAATGTTGGTATACAGATTGTATCAGATTAGGTGATGGGATCACTAAGATTTCCTTTTAAGGGATTTCATTGTGATGTGAAAAGGAGCTATCCAAGGATAGAATGTTGATTCATATTGAAGAAAACCACAGATATAATTTTAGGTCTTACTTGAATATTTAAAGGAAAATATGATCCCACTGCTGTTTTTCTTCTTCAGAATACTTCTAAACACAGGTTCAGGAAAATTCAGAAATTAGAACAAATCTCTTGTATTTAGAAATATTCAGAAGTTATTTAAATTCAAGTATCAGAAGTTCCATGTTAATTCTACATATAAAAATGAAAACCCTTCAGAAATAACTAGTAAACAAAATATTTAAATGAAATAAGTCACAAATAGTAAACTTGAAGAAATCATAGTGAAAGCTATATGTGTGTGTGTGTGTGTGTGCTCTTTATTCATTTAACAATATTTTCAATTAAATATTCTTATTCTTCCCCTCATTTTGTTTTTCCTCTCTTATACATATTCATCTCATGGGTTTGCTTTAAATATTTAAGGATATTAATTAAGGCTGGCTAGTAAGTTCACCTTTGTTTATACCTACCATTTTTTAAAAATGTATTTACTTTTTAATTGAAGGATAATTGCTTTTCAAAATTTTGTTGGTTTCTGCCAAACATCAGCATGAATCAGCCATAGGTATCCATATATCCCCTCCCCCTTGAACCTCCCTCCCACCCCTCTAGGTTGTTACAGAGCCCTGGTTTGAGTTCTCTGAGTCATAGTTCCCATTGGCTATCTATTTTACATACGGTAATGTAAGTTTCCATGTTACTCTCTCCATACATCCCACACCCTCCTTCCTCTCTGAACCCATGTCCATAAGTCTGTTCTCTATGTCTGTGTCTTCAATGCTGCCCTGCAAATAATTTCATCAGTACCAACCATCTTTCTAGATTTCATATATAAGCATTAGTATACAATATTTGTTTTTCTCCTTCTGACTTATTTCACTCTATATAATAGGCTCTAGGTTCATCCACCTCATTAGAACTGACTCATATATGTTCCTTTGTACAGCTGAGTAATATTCCATTGTATTATAGGTACCACAACTTTTGTATCCATTCATCTACCAATGGATATCCAAGTCCCTTCCATGTTCTGGCTAATGTAAACAGTGCTACAATGAACAATGGGGTATAGATATTATCATTAACTTCCAGATCACTTACATTTATGTTTGCTTACAAAATACTTAAGAGAGGAAGTCTCAATTATACTAAGAGTAGTAATGGATGATAGAATTTGCTCTAGAAATGACACTTTTTCAGTTGTCATGAGTTTATTTATTTCATAAACATTAAGTCTTGAATCTTCTTAGAAGTTAATAGTTACAGTCAATGCATACACATATAAATGTGTATTCATTAGTAAAACAAAAAGTAGTTTAAAAAAACTTTACATAAAATATGTCTGTAGAACAAGATGTGGAAAGGAAATCACTGGACTTGGATTGTGAAGAAATACATTCTAGGATTACGTGAAGTGAAAAGTATGTCACTTAGTTGTGTCCGACTCTTTGCAACCCTATGTTAGCCTGCCAGGTCCTCTGTTCTTGGAATTCTCCATGCAAGAATACTGTGGTGGATTGCTACTCCCTTCTCCAGGGGGTCTTCCCAACCCAGGGATTGAACCCGGGTCTCCCAAATTGCAGGCAGATTCTTTGCCATCGGAACCACCAGGGAATATGCTGGATATTTATTTTTATGACCTTCAATAATATGTTCAACCTTGATGAGACAGTCCTCGAAGCTTTGACCTAAACCAGAAGGTGGGACTAATCTCATTGCCTAATATTTCACAAATGATAAAGTGCAATCCTCATAGATTCTGTTCTCAGTTACACATTTCAGAATGAGGGCCCTTATCCTCTTGAAATTTAATAACAGTTCAGACAGAATGCTGCCTTGAGAGAGATAATAATAAAAAATTAAAAAAGAGAGAGAGAAAGCCTGCATGTACAAATTCAAGCAGAGGTATTATAAGAAACACTTAAAAAAGGGGGGGGGGCGCAAAACACACTTATAATGTTCTAGTGATCTCTCATGTTGAAAGATGTGTTAGATACCTTGAATAGCTATCAAGTCTAAAGTAAAGCTGCTTCAGAGCTCAGTGTATTCTTCATATGTGGCAATTCCAGCCATCTGGTTTTGCTTTTCTGTGTTTTTGCACTTAGTGACCAGAAAATAGCCTCCAATTGCACTGCATTTGAATGTTTGTTTTTTTTTTTCTTTCTCTTCCTTTTCTAACTGATACATGGGATCTACTACTTTCTCAAGAAGTATCTTCAACACTGTCCATGATAGACGAAATGAAAAGATTCAAGAGATCTAGTGAATTTAGAGCTATGGAGTGTTATGTAGGTTCTGAATATCATCACACACTGAAGGCCCAGACAGTGAATATAGTAGAAGATCTCTCAGGACATGTTGTGAAGATGAAGGTATCAGATTGTTTTCACTGGGGTCCTTCATGATGTGAACTCTACTTATATTTCAATAAGCAAATTTACAGTATTATCTGGGTAAAATTTTCATTCCAATCCCAAAGAAAGGCAATGCCAAAGAATGCTCGAACTACTGCACAATTGCATTCATCTCACACGCTTGTAAAGTAATGCTCAAAATTATCCAAGACAGGCTTCAGCAATACATGAACCGTGAACGTCCAGATGTTCAAGCTGTTTCAGAAAAGTCAGAGGAACCAGAGATCAAATTGCCAACATCCACTGGATCATCAAAAAAGCAACAGAGTTCCAGAAAAACGTCTATGTCTGCTTTATTGACTATGCCAAAGCCTTTGACTGTGTGGATCACAATAAACTGGAAAATTCTGAAAGAGTTGGGAATACCAGACCATCTGACCTGTCTCTTGAGAAACCTGTATGCAGGTCAAGAAGCAACAGTTAGAACTGGACATGGAACAACAGACTCGTTCCAAATAGGAAAAGGAGTGTGTCAAGGCTGTATATTGTCACCCTGCTTATTTAATGTATATGCAGAGAATGTCATGAGAAATGCTGGGCTGGATGAAGCACAAGCTGGAATCAAGATTGCCGGGAGAAATATCAATAACCTCAGATATGCAGATGACACCACCCTTATGGCAGAAAGTGAAGAAGAACTAAAAACCTCTTGATGAAAGTGAAGGAGGAGAGTGAAAAAGTTGGCTTAAGGCTCAACATTCAGAAAACTAAGATCATGGCATCTGGTCCCATCACTTCAAGGCAAATAAATGGGGAAACAGTGGAAACAGTGTCAGACTTTATTTTTTTGGGCTCCAAAATCACTGCAGATGGTGATTGCAGTCATGAAATTAAAAGACACTTACTCTTTGGAAGGAAAGTTATGACCAACCTGGATAGCATATTTAAAAGCAGAGACATTACTTTGCCAACAAAGGTCCGTCTAATCAAGGCTATGGCTTTTCCAGTAGTCATGTATGGATGTGAGAGTTGGACTGTGAAGAAAGCTGAGCGCCAAAGAATTGATGCCTTTGAACTGTGGTGTCGAAGACTCTTGAGAGTCCCTTGGACTGCAAGGAGATTCAACCAGTCCATCCCAAAGGAGATCAGTCCTGGGTGTTCATTGGTAGGACTGATGCTGAAGCTGAAATGCCAATACTTTGGCCACCTCATGCAAAGAGTTGACTCATTGGAAAAGACCCTAATGCTGGGAAGGATTGGGGGCAGTAGGAGAAGGGAACGACAGAGGATGAGATAGCTGGATGGCATGGATATGACTGAGTGACTGAACTGAACTGAACTGAAAGGCTTATGTATAGAATATTGTTAAATACTGAGTGAAAGAGGCACTGCTAAGTGTTAAACTCTCGTTTATCTCTTTAACTCACAGAAATACTTATTCTCCAGTCTCTCCTGTTGTTTAGAGGATCTATATATTGAGATTGGGCAAAAGAATGGGAACAGAGGGACCTGGGTGACTTACAGATCCTGCTTACCCTGTGCTCTGTCCCTTGAAGTCTTTGAACTAGAAGCAAAGGACTCCTGTGACAGAGTCACATAACAGGAGGACCTTGCCTCCCTGAGAAATTGCCTGAAAGATCCAACCCACCTACTTTCACTGTTATATTAGTGAGAAACTCATGCAATGACACATTTCCTCTTCTCTTTAAAATAAGCATAGTAAAGAGAAACTAAACTATTAAAATACCTAAGAAATATGGCTAATAAAGTTTAGACCTTTGGAAGGAAACCCAAATTGCATTCCTGTACTAGTAGTGTGACACAGTTGGTAAAGAATCCACCTGCCAATGCAGGAGATGCAAGAGACATGGGTTCTATTTCTGGATCAGAAAGATCCCCACGAGAAGGAAAAGACAACCCACTCCAGTATTCTTGTATGGAGAATCCTATGGAAGAAGAGCCTGGCAGGTTACAGTCCTTGGGGTTGCAAAGAGTTGGACATGACTGAGCACGCACATTCCTACACTAATAATGAAGCAATCTCTATATAATGATGCTCCACACCTTCAGGTGGAGAAATATATTTTTGTACCATTTTTATTTTCATTTTTTAAATATAATAATTCCAGCCCCCTCCTGTACCTTTTACTTTTTCAACTCCACTTCCCCCCCCACCCCAGGGTCCTTCAAATACTTTCCTCTTCACTGCCACATCAACATCTGTTCTCAGAATAGTGTTCTGTAATTTTTGTTTAGATATGAGAGGTATTTTGTGATAAAGAAGAAAACAGCTATACCTCATTGCCAATGTAACATAAGATAATGTTATTGTGAAATATATTTTTGGCTTCCATTGTAAAGGGTGGAGATATATTACTCCCACTAGTATTCTTGCCTGGAGAATCCTGTGGATGGAGGAGCCTGGTGGGCTGCTGTCCATAGGGTCGCAGAGAGTCGGACTTGACTGAAGCGACTTAGCATGCATGCATATAATAAGTGAGCATTATACACTTAGTAGAGTTGTCATGCAGTTATTTGCTACTTGGCACTGGTCAAATTTCAATGCACCATAAATGACAAAATGCCACCTATTTTCCAATTCCTTTTGTAATTTTCTAATGTCAAACATTTAATATGGACACTTTACTGGTAATGTTTATCTTCTGTCAGTAGGGGAAAAAAAAAAAAAACCTTATGGATTTCATATTATTCAATATAGATAACTACCAAATGTATTATTTTGGCCTCAAAGCAATACAACTGATATGAGAAAGCAAAAATCTGTAAACCCATTATGAGGTCTAAACAGTCTTAGGTTCACTTTGTGTGTGATAAATAGTTGCTACATAACAGAATGAATGAAGGTACAATTCTAGCAATCTATTGCGAGGCTAGCCCATCCAGCCCCTGTTGCCCCTGCTGCTTCTTGTCAGCCATTTTTCCACAGTGCAGCTAAATGTGTATGTCTCTCCATGTTTATAACCTGAAAATATCTTTCAAGTATTCTCAAACTAGAAATGGAAATCCTTACATGATGCACAACCCCAGCATAATCTGCTTGCTATTGATTTCTCAGCATCCTCTCTTTCCTCTCTTAGCCTCTCTCCATTCAGCAACCACACCAGGGTTTTCATCATCAACAACCATTTTGGGGTTTTCCTGGTACTCAGATGGTAAAGAATCTGCCTACAATGCTGGAGACCTAGGTTTGATTCCTGGATCAGGAAGATCTCCTGGAGAAGGGAATGGCAAGCCACACCAGTATTCTTATCTGGAGAATTCCAAGGACAGAGGAGCCTGGTGGGCTACAGTCCAAGGGTCCTGGGATCTCAAAGAGTCTCCCAAGACAGAGCAACTAACACTTTCACTTTCAGTCATTATTAGAAGTCTTTTTTCATTCTATTTGTCTTCTTTTTAAAAAAACCATTTTTTTACCTCTCTCCATTCAGATTCACTTTTTTTTTAATGCCATCAATGTAGAAATTAATTTCTCAGATAATCTGGAATTTCCTTCTGATTTTAGATTATGACATGGTCCCCACCCATCACTTTATTCTTTCTCATGCTCGTCATATTTATGTTTCATTATCTTTCTTATTCATTCACCATGTTTTTTCAACATTTACCATTCATTCAGTTGTTAAATACTTCTGTGTGTATGTGTGTGTGCACCAGAGACAGAGAGAGAGGGAAAGAGTGCAAGAGAACTATAAGAATTAAATGAACTATGGGACAAGAGAAAAAGAGTCAAAACTTGAGACAGCTGTATCTCAGTACACAATAACAAAAATAGCTCTATTTTTACCTAAGAATTAATTTTTTATTAATTTATAAATGCTACAAATCAAATATCAATATGTCTCTCTGTGCAAGATAAAAAAATACAAAATCAAAATTTTGCCTACATTAGTAAAAAGATTTTGAAAAGGAAATCTTTCATCAATTCTTATTAATTACTAACATTACTATATGTAAAAAAATTATACTACTATTTATTTATACAGTGTTTTTACCTTATTTTATTGTTTACATGTTTTAAAAATTTCATCTTGTTTCTGAAAGGATATATAAGGTATCACATATAAGAAAAGAAGAAAAGATAAGGAGAAGGTAAAACATTATTTTTCTTTTTTCTCTCTGTTTTTCAACCATGGTTGTAAAGCTCCCGAAGTCGTTTGAAAATAAAAAAGAGAAGGGTAATAACAATATATTCAGAAGTAAAACATTCAGTAAAAACATGTCTCAATTTTCTATCTGAAAGAAATAGTCGATAAATCTGAGATTATATTATCAAACTGATATTGAATATAATTAATTTCATTTTATACACCCTTATGAATAACATAATGCAAGTTAAAAAAAGTCAAGTCATTTTATATCAATATATGCATCATATGGGTTTATAGGTTATTTGATTTTTTTTCAATTATCATCACTGCCTGAATGACACACATTTCATGTCTAGAAAATAAAAGATTAACTGTTTGAAAAAATTAAAGATTCAAAAATAATTGATACAATTTTTAGGATCTTATATGTTCAATTAAATTACTTTGTTATTTTGCATAGTTTAGTCAATACGTAGTTTTCTTGACTATCTAAAAGAGGTTTTGTAGCACCCAGGGGATGTTTTTGTGTGTTAGTTACTCAATTGTATCCAACTCTTTTCAACTCCATGGACTGTAGCTCACCATGCTCCTCTGTCCATGGGATTCTCCAGGCAAGAATACTGGAGTGGGTTGCCATTTCCTTCTCCAAGGGATCTTCCCAACCCAGGGATCGAGCCCGGGTCTCCTGTACTGCAGGCAGATTCTTTACCAGGGAAGGGGATGTTTTTATTAAATCTGAAAACACATATCCTATGTTTACTGAAATGTTAATATTCATTGCAACACTGGCAGCTCAAACTTTTGCCACTTTGTTAAAGGTAAGTGACAAGAAATTATTTAAACTTACAAGAAAGATAACTTAGGCAGTAAAATGCTTTGTTTAGGTGGAGTGGATTTAATAATGTAGAAGTAAGAAAGAGCTGAATTCTCCCCATTAGTAGTTGGTCATTCACAGACCAAATAACATGGGTTTAATTTAACCTCCAGATAACTAATTGTTTTCATGTTTATATATGAAATTTTGTCAATGAAAACTGTTCCTATAAGATAAGATGAAATGCACTTCAGTTGATTTGAACTGAAGCCTACATGATCATTTATATTTACTCATCTAGTTATATTTAGCAATATTTAGCAATTTTAACATAGATGTATTATTCTGGTAAAATAAGTTATGAACAGAACTTTCTCTTTTTAGAGCTCATTTGGAGTATTGCTTTCAGTGATTTTTTTTTTTTATAGGCATGTTAAGTAAATCCCTTGGATTGAATTTAGCAGTGATTTATTTCCCTAAATAAATAATTGACTGTATACCTAATACCAAATTTATCTTCATTTTCTGCCCTCTAATCCAGCGATCTTGATAATTTCCATAGCTTTAAGTATCATGCTTTTTTACATTTGTAAAATATTTAATTTATAAATATCGCCTTACAATATTAGAATGTAAAAAACTCTAGTGCAATGTCTGAATGATTTTAAACTTATTCTAATTCATATTTTCCCACATTAAAATAGTGTGATTTTACATGAGGATTTCTTATCTTCTGTCAGGATATTCTAAATCTTGTCCTCACAGTTAAGACAAATGAAAGTGATTCTTTTCAAGATTGAAGGGGGAGATTATGTGAATAAGAGGTTAATATTTAAAAGCAGAGAAAACACTATGAATCCTTAAGTTACTAGAATAATGAATAATCATATTTTCCCCTCCTTTTAATATCCACTTATGATCACAGTTACTGAGAGATCTAGAGCTAAGAATGAATATTGTATGGAGGGAAAAGTTTAGCAATAATTAAGTGGGGCAAAGCCTGGAAATGATGTGGAAGACAGGGACTTGTTTTTGGACTAAAGATATTAGGTTGAGTTTATATTTGATGGAAAAGTTCAGAAGAAAAAAGTTCAGGCAGAGGAAGAAAAAGAATGAGACAAGGGTAACTATATATTGTCTATATATAGTTACTATCACAGAGAATGTTGTAGGTGGGAAGAAAGTACCTATAACAGGGATCAATTTAGGGCATTTGTTCAGCAGTATGTGAACCAAGAGCTTTCAGATTTACAAGCTGGGTTTCAAAGAGGCAGAGGATACAGAGGTAAAATTGCCAATATTCACTGGATCATGGAGAAAGCAACGGAGTTCCATAAAAACATCTATTTCTGCCTCATTGACTATACAAAAACCTTTGACTGTGTTGGTCACAACAGACTTTGGAAAATTCTTAAAAAGATGGGACTACTAGGCCACTTTACCTGTCTCCTAAGAAACCTATATGAAGGTCAAGAAACAACAGTTAGAACTGGATATGGAAGGAGAGACTGGGAAATACGTACTCCTTTCAAAACTGGCAAAGGAGTACAAGGCTGTATATTGTCACTCTGCTTAAAGTGTTGAACTGTATGAATCACAGGCTGGAATCAAGAGTGCCAGGAGAAATATCAACAACCTCAGATATGCAGATGACACCACTTTAATGGCAAGAAGTGAAGAGGAACAAAAGAGCTTCTTGATGAGGGTGAAAGAGAAATGTGAAAAGCTGGATAAAACTCAGCATTCAAAAAACTAAGATCATGGTATCTGGTCCCATCAGTTCATGGCAAATGGAAGGGGGAAAAGTGGAAACAGTGACAAACTTTATTTTCTTGGGCTCCAAAATCACCGTGGATAGTAACTGCAGCCCTGATATTGAAAGATGCTATACAGTCCATGGGGTCACAAAGAGTCGGACACGACTTTCACTTTCACTGCTCCCTGGAAGGAAAACTACGACAAACCCAGATAGCATACTGAAAAATAAAAATGTCACTTTGCCAGCAAAGATCCAGATAGTCAAATCTATGCTTTTTCCAGTAGTCACATACAGGTGTGACAGAATTGATACTTTCTAATTGTGGTGCTCTAACTCAATGAAACTAAGCCATGCCGTGTGGGGCCACCCAAGATGGATGGGTCATGGTGGAGAGGTCTGACAGAAGGTGGTCCACTGGAGAAGGGAATGGCAATCCACTTCAGTATTCTTGCCTTGAGAACCCCATGAACAGTCTGAGAAGGCAAAATGATAGGATACTGAAAGAGGAACTCCCCAGGTGGGTAGGTGCCCAATATGCTACTGGAGATTAGTGGAGAAATAACTCCAGAAAGAATGAAGGGATAGAGCCAAAGCAAAAACAACACCCAGTTGTGGATGGTACTGGTGATAGAAGCAAGGTCTGATGCTGTAAAGAGCAACATTGCTTAGGAACCTGGAATGTTAGGTCCATGAATCAAGGCAAATTGGAAGTGGTCAAACAGGAGATGGCAAGAGTGAATGTCGACATTCTAGGAATCAGCGAACTAAAATGGATTGGAATGGGTGAATTTAACTCAGATGACCATTATATCTACTTCTCTGGGCAGCAATCCCTTAGAAGAAATGGAGTAGCCATGATAGTCAACAAAAGAGTCTGAAATGCAGTACTTGGATGAAATCTCAAAAACGACAGTATGATCTCTGTTCACTTTCAAGGCAAATCATTAAATATCACGGTAATCCAAGCCTATGTCCCAACCAGTAATGCTGAAGAAGCTGAAGTTGAACGGTTCTACGAAGGCCTACAAGACCTGTTAGAACTAACACCCAAAAAAGATGTCCTTTTCATTATAGGGGACTGGAATGCAAAAGTAGGAAGTCAAGAAACACCTGGAGTAATAGGCAAATTTGGCCTTGGAGTATGGAATGAAGCAGGGCAAAGGCTAATAGAGTTTTGCCGAGAGAATGCACTGGTCAGGGCAAACACCCGCTTCCAACAACACAAGAGAAGACTCTACACATGAACATGACCAGAATGGTCAACACCAAAATAAGATTGATTATATTCTTTGCAGCCAAAGATGGAGAAGCTCTATACAGTCAGCAAAAACAAGACCGGGAGCCGACTGTGGCTCAGATCATGAACACCTTATTGCCAAATTGAGACTTAAATTGAAGAAAGTGGGGAAAACTACTAGACCATTCAGGTATGACCTAAATCAAATCCCTTATGACTATACAGTGGAAGTGAGAAATAGATTTAAGGGACTAGATCTGATAGACAGAGAGTCTGATGAACTATGGATGGAGGTTCGTGGCATTGTATAAGAGACAGGGATCAAAACCATCCCCATGGAAAAGAAATGCAAAAAGGCAAAATGGTTGTCTGAGGAGGCCTTACAAATAGCTGTGAAAAGAAAAGTAAAAAGCAAAGGAGAAAAGGAAAGATATTCCCCTTTGAATACAGAGTTCCAAAGAGTAGCCAGGAGCGATAAGAAAGCCTTCCTCAGAGATCAATGCAAAGAAATAGAGGAAAACAACAGAATGGGAAAGACTAGAGATCTCTTCAAGAAAATTAGAGATACCAAGAGAACATCTCATGCAAAAATGGGCTCAATAAAGGACAGAAGTGGTAAGGACCTAACAGAAGCAGAAGATATTAAGAAGAGGTGGCAAGAATACACAGAAAAACTGTACAAAAAAGATCTTCACGACCCAGATAATCACAATGGTGTGATCACTCACCTAGAGCCGGACATCCTGGAATGGGAAGTCAAGTTGGCCTTAGAAAGCATCACTATGAACAAAGCTAGTGGATGTGATGGAATTTCAGTTGAGCTATTTCAAATCCAGAAAGATGATGCTGTGAAAATGCTGCACTCAACATGCCAGCAAATTTGGAAAACTCAGCAGTGGCCACAGGACTGGAAAAAGTCAGTTTTCATTTCAATCCCTAAGAATGACAATCCTAAACAATGCTCAAACTACCACAAAATTGCACTCATCTCACACGCTAGTAAAGTAATGCTCAAAATTCTCCAAGCCAGGCTTCAGTGATACGTGAACTGAGAACTTCCAGATGTTCAAACTAGTTTTAGAAAAGGCAGAGGAACCAGAGATCAAATTGCCAATATCTGCTGGATCATCGAAAAAGCAAGAGAGTTCCAGAAAAAACATCTATTTCTGCTTTATTGACTACGCCAAAGCCTTCGACTGTGTGGATCACAATAAACTGTGGAAAATTCTGAAAGAGATGGGAATACCAGACCACCTGACCTGCCTCTTGAGAAACCTGTATGCAAGTCAGGAAGCACCATTTAGAACTGGACATGGAACAACAGACTCGTTCCAAATAGGAAAAGGAGTACATCCAGGCTGTATGTTGTCGCCCTGCTTATTTAACTTATGTGCAGAGTACATCATGAGAAACGCTGGGCTGGAGGAAGCACAAGCTGGAATCAAGATTGCAGGGAGAAATATCAATAACCTCAGATATGCAGATGACACCACCCTTATGGCAGAGAGTGAAGAGGAACTGAAGAGCCTCTTGATGAAAATGAAAGAGGAGGGTGAAAAAGTTGGCTTAAAGCTTAACATTCTGAAAACTAAGATCTTGGCATCTGGTCCCATCACTTCAAGGCAAATAAATGGGGAGACAGTGGAAACAGTGTTAGACTTTATTTTGGGGGGGCTCCAAAATCACTGCAGATGGTGACTGCAGCCATGAAATTGAAAGACGCTTACTCCTTGGAAGGAAAGTTATGACCAACCTAGACAGCATATTAAAAAGCAGAGACATTACTTTGCCAACAAAGGTCCATTAGTCAAGGCTATGGTTTTTCCAGTGGTCATGTATGCATGTAAGAGTTGGACTTTGAAGAAAGCTGAGAGCTGAAAAATTCATGTTTTTGAACTATGGTGTTGGAGAAGACTCTTGAGAGTCCCTTGGACTGCAAGGAGATCCAACCAGTCCATTTTAAAGGAGATCAGTCCTGGGTGTTCATTGGAAGGACTGATGCTGAAGCTGAAACTCCAATACTTTGGCCATCTCATGTGAAGAGTTGACTCATTGGAAAAGACCCTGATGCTGGGAGGGATTGGGGGCAGGAGGAGAAGGGGACGACAGAGGATGAGATGGCTGGATGGCATCACCGACTGGATGCGCTTGAGTTTGAGTAAACTCTGGGAGTTTGTGATGGACAGGGAGGCCTGGCATGCTGCGATTCATGGGGTCAAAAAGTCGGACACGACTGAGTTACTCAGCTGAACTGAACTGAATTGTGGTGCTGGAGAAGACTCGAGAGTTCCTTGAGAGTATGCTCTCGCTCGCACGCGTGTGTGTGTGTGTGTGTGTGTGTGTGTGTGTGTGCGCGTGTGTTAGTCGCTCAGTCGTGTTCGACTCTCTGCAATCCCATGCACTGTAGCCTGCCAGGCTCCTCTATCCATGGGATTATCTTTCCGTGGGATTCTCCAGGCAAGGATACTGGATAGGATTGCCATCCCCATCTCTGGGGTGAGAGTATGTGTAACAAGGATCAATTTAAGGAATTTTTTTCTCCCTATCTCTGTCTCTCCCTTTCTCTTTCGCTCCCTTCCCCTTCTTCCCCACTCCTCTCTTTTCTTTCTCTCTTTTGGCCATCAGCTGTTTTTTGTCTGATTTAGCAAATTTAATCCAACAGTAAGGAAAGAAGCTAGTAAGTCAGGTTGGGGAGCTAAGACCTGATAATTGAGGCAGTCCAGTCAGATATAGAATGAAGTACATTTGCATGAACACAGTGCATACAGGATAATGAGGTGCTCAGAGTGGGGAAAACAAAATAAAGACCAACAAGTCCTTGAATTTCAACTATAAAAGCCCAGGCAATCTTTCCATTTTGCTGGGGCAATTAATAGTTTTATTTGCCCCTTTTACTAGTATCTCATTTTCATGAGTACAACTTTTAGAAAAATAAATGTGGATTCCTTATTATTGACTGGGAAGTACATAGGACTTTTGAACTGATTCGGTTAATAACACTACAATGATTATCTTGCTGTCACAGCACCTGTATTTTGGTCTTTCTTTTCTCAGGTAACAGAGACAGCTTTTACTGAAAATAAAGTTGCTAGTTTTATATTATAGACTTTTATTTTGCATAAATATAACCTGGAAAGCATGGTGAGCTTCTTATATCTGTTATTATTCATGTCTGTGTTTCTAGTGATTAAAGTAGAAACAAGAATGTTTCAAAGAATAGTAGAAACCCAAGATAGGCTTATCTCTTTTCAGAGCACATAAAATTTATAACACTTTCAACTCAAGGCACTTTTGAGAATGAAAGTATACTACTGTTGGTCTTACTAAAACAACTGGTATCATTTGAGGATCACTTTAATAAAATGGCTTCCATCTTTAAAGTAAGTTTAAATGCATTATTATTCTAAATCTATGACACTATCTGAACAAATTTGATCTAGAGGCTTTCACTTAGGGTTGCCAGATAAAATACAAAAAACCTAATTAGATTTGAGCTTCAATATAGCAAATACATTTTATCTGAGTATGCCCCAAGTATTGCATGAGTATGTTTCTACTAAAACAAAAAATACTAGCTGAATATCTGAAATTCAAATTTAACTGAGTGCCTTGCATTTTTATTTGCTTAGCATGGCAACTTTATTACAATTAATCTGTAGAAAATAGTCTGGGTAGATCTAGTTTGCATTCAGATGGAATGGGAATAAGGAGTATTCAATGGCATTTTGACTGCCCTTCTTTAAGGGTTTATATCATTAACATTTATAAAGAACATCATGGAAAAGGAACATTGAAAACTCTTAACACTGAAATTTTCCTCACTGAAAATTCAATTCTTCCATAAATACTTCACTTGTTTTATTATGTATTCTCTGAATTGCTGCATTTTCATGAATGCAAAACATATTAAGTTTAATTATGACCAAAAAGTTGGCAAGGTAGGTGAATATTTACAAACTTTTTAATATGCATATTATAAAATATCCCCCTGCAAGGAAATGGGTCTAAAGTTCCTACACTGGTATGTTTTAATTATCTGAATTATTATATTTCTTAATTGCACAACATAAATCAAGCAATGTCAATAACATGTTAACCAATATTTTTATCATAAGGCTCTGGAGTGGCCATGCCCATGCAGTTCATTAGGGGTATCATACTGGTCAAAGTAATACAAATTCTTCATCTTTTATGAGAATAGAAGAATTGCTTTTAAAAACTTTGAAGAAAATAGATATTTTAATATTAAAAAATAAAGAATAAAGTCATAGAATTTTATGTGATATATTTCATCTTGTCCATGGGGTCACAAAGAGTCAGACACAAATGAATGATTAACACTTTAACATTGGTTTATGGTATTTCTTAAAAAGACTATTGAAATACAATGTGTACATAAAATTGTGAATAAAATAAAACATTTCACCAAATATATTGTGTGAATAGCTCAAATAAAAGGGAACCAAGAAAAGCTACGGCAGATGTAGAGAGTGTATTAAAAAGCAGAGTCATCATTTTGCTGACAAAGTTTCGTATAGTCAAAGGTATGCTTTTCCAGTAGTCATGTATGGATGTGAGAGTTGGACCTTTAAGAAGGATGAGCACCAAAGAATTGATGCTTTTGAACTTTGGTGCTAGAGAAAACTCTTGAGAACCTCATGGACAGCAAGGAGATCGAACCAGTCAATCCTAAAGGAAATCCACCCTGAGTATTTGTTGGAAGGACTGATGCTGAAGCTGAAACTCCAATACTTTGGCCACTTGATGCAAAGAGCTAACTCATTGGGAAGGACCCTGATGCTGGGAAAGATTGTGGGCAAAAGGAGAAGGAGGCAACAGAGGATGAGATGTTGCTTTTTCAGTGATCCAACGGATGTTGGCAATTTGATCCCTGGTTCCTCTGCCTTTTCTAATCCAACTTGAACATCTGGAAGTTCACAGTTCACATACTGTTGAAGCCTGGTTTGGGGAATTTTGAGTATTACTTTGCTAGCGTGTGAAATGAATGCAATAGTTCAGTAGTTTGAACATTCTTTGGCATTACCTTAGTTTGATACATATTGGTAACATTCTCTCAGGGCTCTTCTGATTTTCTTGAGTTGCAGAGCTTGTCTTATCTCTGCAGATAACAGTTTGCTACATACTGTATATGTATAATATATACATGTCTCTTTTGCATATTTAGTAATGTGGGCTTTTTATGTTTCCAGTAAATTCTATAAACTGATAGTCACTATGTTATTTATTAAAGTAAAAGTGCTCTTTAAATTCCAATAAAATTTGAACAGAATCAGTGGATTAACCATTAAACTCCTAACTCCTTTAAAAACAGACTGCTAATGCTAAATGTTTGTGATTAGCGATAAATATCTAGCAAATATTCATGTACCTGTAAAATGATGTGTACTTATGAAAAATCACTTGTTTTATTCCAAACTTGTTTATGCTAGTGGTACTTGATATTTAATTACAAAATATTCATATGAATTTCAAAGTGTATTGCCAGGAAAAAGATGCATTTTGGAAAGACATGATAAAAAAACAGGCATAAAATACTTTGAAAAAGCAAAGTTAATGTGTGTATGTGTGTCCAAGTGTGTATTTTAAGTTTTTAATACTTAAATGTAATGTGTAATATTTTAAAGTTATATTTTAAGTGAAATGATGAGAAGGTTTCAGTTAAATTTTATGATCCTCACTTTAAGCAATATTTTTAATCAGCAAATAAACATAGTCCCAAATGCTTTGAAAAAAAAAAAAAAAAGACTGTCCAGGAGAGGAAAGAAAAGTTATTTAATGCAATATTTTCTTTCCTATTTGAGATTTTTTTCTTATTAAAGCTCATCCTTTTTAGCCACCAAAATGTAGACCACTAGTAGATTGCATACACGCATGCTAAGTTGCTTCAGTCATGTCTGTCTCTTTGCGACTCCAGATTAGTATGGCGTTAAAAATTTAAATGTGAGTTAATGAAAGTCCATGACCTACTTACCATGTTACATCATTGGCAAATCATCAAGAAATGTAAATTCCAAAGCACTCTATAGAAAATGTATTTTATGTCCTAGATTCCCCAGAAAGTAAGTATAAAAATCTTTGACAATCCTTTTCATAGTAAAACTATTTGACAAAACGATCTGTCTTAATTAAAATCCCATGGACAGAGAGCCTGGTAGACTACAGTCCATGGGGTCAAAAAGCGTTGGACATGACTGAGTGACTTCACTTTAATTGTATATGAAATCAGTGTATCATTGCATAATACAAAATAATTTATGATGTTGATGGTTGCATAATACCTGTGACCTGTTTATATCCTTTCTTCCCTCTCTCTAACAAAATTACTTCTCAGATTGCCTCTTCCACAAGGAGAGTTAGAGATTAACATAAAGCATGCCCTTTAAAAGAAAAATGATGTTTTTCCTTTATATTTCTGAATATCTTTAATGCTAAGGAAACAAAAATAGCAGAATATAAGAAACTATCTTTTCCAACCATCTGCCAGATACATAATGTCAAATGTAATGAGATAATTCTCAGTACAGTTATCGATCTCATTCCTGAATGTGCTTTTTCTTTTTGAATTCACAGAAAAGAGGCAGAAACAGGTGTACAGACAGAGATACTGGTGGACAATATAAATAAAGAAATGGTAATTACAATTACAATTTTAGGGACTTTAAAATGGTTACTACTCACATACAACACTCTATATGAAATGCATCTGGACTCTTAATGTTTAAGTTTCTGTTCAGTTGATTAACATTATCAAAATAAAATCTCTAGATTTATACTAATTCATCACAAGAAAATGTGATAGGCAGTTCCTCTTAATCTAGTGAAATTTCACAGGCATGATCACAGAGAAAAGCACAGGAAGCAAACTAATTATGACATGTCAATACATTTTACCATTAGTTTTTGCGATGGTTGTTAACATTATGCTTCTGTATTTAAATATTTGAGTGTAGCACTTAAAATGCGAAGAGTTAACTCATTTGAAAAGACTCTGATTCTGGGAAAGATTGAGGGCAGGAGAAGGGGACAACAGAGGATGAGATGGTTGGATGGCATCACCGACTCAACGGACATGAGTTTGGGTAGGCTCTGGGAGTTGGTGATGGACAGGGAGGCCTGGCGTGTTGCAGCTCATGGGGTCACAAAGAGTCAGACACTACTGAGCGACTGAACTGAAATAAACTGAGTACTTAAAATGCAGTTGTTTCAATTAATTGATACAATGATTGTGAAAAATTTTACTTATGTTCTCTTCCCCAATTATAATACTAGAGCAGGACAACCACAAGATTCCCAAGGTAAGCATTTTCCTTTCAACCTTTACAAAAGAATTTCAAAGTGAAATTGTAAAAAATCTCAACCAATGGCAACCCACTCTGGTATTCTTGCCTGGAGAATTCCATGGACAGAGGAGCCTGGTGGGCTACAGTCTATGGGTCACAAAGAGTCGGACACGACTGAGTGACTTTCACTTACTTACTTATAAAAATCATATGGTGGCTCAGTCAGTAAAGAATGCCTGAAATATGGGAGACCCAGGTTCAATCCCTGGGTCAGAAAGATCCCTTGGAGAAGGAAATGGCAACCCACTCCAGTATTCTTGCCTAGAGAATTCCATATACAGAGGAGCCTGGTGGGCTATAGTCCACAGGGTCACAGAGTTGGACACAACTGAGTGACTAACACTTTACAAAAGAAATCACTAAATGTGTTTCATGAAACTTATCTACTAATTGTCGTGTCTTTAATCTTCTTTCAAACTAAATTCCTTTGCTTACAGTAGACTTCTTAAATTGAACTTTAATTCAGTTATATGAATCTATGTGATAGGAGTCTTCCTTGATAGCTCAGATGGTAAAGAATCCACCTGCAATGTGGGAGACCTGGGTTCAATACCTGGGTTAGGAAGATCCCTTGGGGGAGGGCATGGCAATCCACTCCTGTATTCTTGCCTGGAGAATCCTCTTGTACAGAGGAGCCTGGCAGGCTACAGTCCATAGGGTCGCAAGTTCCTTTGCTGATAGAGTTCTTAAACTGAACTGCAGTTCAGTTATATGAATCTATGTGATAAAATATCATAAAATTATACAAACATCTTAGGAAAACTGAGTGAAACACTTCATTTCAGCTCTGACATTTAAGGAGCTTAGAAGCCATCATCCTTAAAATAGCAACAAACCGAAAATAACTAAAAATCAATAAACTTTCTTGTGTCCACCAAAAACTGATGTTTCAAGGCAAACTGCCATCCCCAGATCTGAAGAGTCAGGTACAATCATCATGTTTCCAAGGGCTAAAGGCTAGGAGAACTACACAGCTCATTTCCTTGATTAGGGTACTGCCGAAATGACATTGTCAACTGTCTATGTTCACTTGTTTTGTTTTGGAGAAAAAGTACACACATACACACACACACACACACACAGAGAGTTCATTACAACAAAGGAAAGAATATATAAATAAATATATTATTAAATCAACAATTTAAATGTCCCCCTTCATAGTTTCATTCATAAGTTTTATATTAATAAAACAACTTATTCTTAAGCATTTTATATGACCTTAGTATGCATGTAATCAGGTTAAATGATATTGAATATTATAAATATATATAGTTGATTATATATAATGTACTTCTTTCACAAGAGTAGAGTTCTGAAATGTCATTCGAAAATTTGAAATATTTCTGGTGCCTAGAAAAGACCAATCACAAAAGTAGAGGAGAGTATGTTGAACATATTCAAGATGATACATATCATATTAAAGTAGTTTTAAAAAATACCTATTAAAATGTTAGAAAAATATGACAAAATAATAGAAGTGTCTTCTTTTGTTATGTGCTGTGTATACTTAGTAAATGCTTAATGTCAATGTCATAATTAGGTACCATATCACCACATCATGCCACATATACATACAGATGTAAAGAGAAACAAAATTTCCCAAGAAATGATATTCTGATGCAAACTTTATTCACATTTGCTTTAAAATAATAATTTTATTTAATTAATTTTTTGAGCATATACTCCTTTTCTGCCACTGAGTTTTTTTGCTTATTTTTTGTTTGTTTGCTTCTTTGCTTTTGGCCACACCACATAGCATGCAGTAAGTATCTTACTTCTCTGACCGTTGATCAAACTTGTGCCCTCTGCAGTGGAAGCAGGGAGTCCTAACCTGTGAACTGCCAGGGAATTCACCTGGTTTTTGAGATGAAAAAAATGACTATAACAAATCATGTCATTAAGGACAGGGCAATCTTGTGATGAAATTTCAGTCTCTTGGATTGTAATAAATCTATTTTTAGAAAATGGATTATGTAAAAATTGAAGATTTGATGGACTATACTATATATATCAATGACTCTTGGAGCTTTTTGGTTGATATGGTTAAGGTCCCTGAGTTGAATACCTTTGCCAGAGACTAATTTGATGTGCTTGGGCTCTGATTTACACATTGAAGAACAGGAAGAAATTTAGTTACCAAAGAAAACTTGAAGTTAAATAATAAAAGCAGATATCTCTAAAAATCAACATATTCAACTTTTTAAGAAATGGAAAACACTTAAGCATCAGATGTAATAAAATATTTTTTTTTGGCTTTTTGGATTTTTTTAAATTCAAAACTGAACTCTCATTAAATATAAATAAGAAAATAGGAAGACTCTGAAAACACAATAATCATTAATGCTAATTGACTAAATAAAAACATTACTTTAAAAATTCAGTCAGTTCAGTTGAGTTGCTCAGTCACATCTGGCACTTTGTGACCCCACGGACAGCAGCACACCAGGTATCCCTGTCCATCACCAACTCCTGGAGCTTGCTCAAACTCATGTCCATTGAGTCAGTGATGCCATCCAACAATCTAATCTTCTATCGTCCCCTTCTCCTCCCACCTTCAATCTTTCCTAATATCAGGATCTTCGCCAGTGAATCAGTTCTTCACCTCAGGAGGCCAAAGTATTGGAATTTCAGCTTCAGAATCAGTCCTTCCAATGAATATCCAGGACTGATTTCCTTTAGGATTGACTGGTTGGATCTCCGTGTAGTCCAAGTGACTCTCAAGAATCTTCTCCAATATCACAGTTCAAAAGCATCAATTCTGCGGTGCTCAGCTTTCTTTATAGTCCAACTCTCACATCCATACATGACCACTGGAGAAACCACAGCTTTGACTAGAAGGACCTTTGCTGGCAAAGTGATGTCTCTGCTTTTAATATGCTGTTTAGGTTGGTCATAGCTTTTCTTCCAAGGAGCAAACGTCTTTTCATCTGCAGTCACCATCTGCAGTGATTTTGGAGCCCAAAAAAATAAAGTTTCTCACTGTTTCTATTGTTTCCACATCTATTTGCCATGAAGTGATGGGACCAGATGCCATGATCTTAGTTTTCTGAATGTTGAGCTTTAAGCCAACTTTTTCACTCTCCTCTTTCACTTTCATCAAGAGGCTCTTTAGTTCTTCTTCACTTTCTGCCATAAGGGTGATGTCATCTGCATAACAGGTTATTTCTCCTGGCAATCTTATTCTAGCTTGTGCTTCATCCAGTCCAGCATTTTGCATGATATACTCTCTATATAAGTTAATATATTATATATTATATAAGTTAATAAGTTATATAAGCAGGGTGACAATATGCAGCCTTGACATACTCCTTTCCCGATTTGGAACCAGTCTGTTGTTCCATGTCTGGTTTTAACTGTTGCTTCTTGAGCATACAGATTTCTCAGGAGGCAAGTCAGGTGGTCTGGTATTTCCATCTTTTTAAGAATTTTCCACAGTTTGTCGTGGTCCACACAGTCAAAGACTTTGGCATAGTCAATAAAGCAAAAGTAGATTTTTTTTTTCTGGAACTCTCTTGTTTTTTCTATGATCCAGCAGATGTTGGCAATTAGATCTCTGTTTCCTCCACCTTTTCTAAATCCAGCTTGAATATCTGGAAGTTCACGGTTCATGTACTGTGAAGCCTGGTTTGGAGAATTTTGAGAATTATTTTGCTAGCTTGTGAGATGAGTGCAATTGTGGGGTAATTTCAACATTGTTTGGTGTTGCCTTTCTTTGGTATTGGAATTAAAACTGATCTTTTCCAGTCCTGTGGCCACTGCCAAGTTTTCCAAATTTGCTGGCATATGGAGTGCAGCACTTTGATGGCATCATCTCTTAGGATTTGGAATAGCTCAGCTGGTAGCCCATCACTTCCACTAATTTTGTTCATAGTGATACTTCCTAAATCATTATCATTAAACTGAGATCCACAGTTGATGTCACTCATGGTCACAGTCACCTCTCTTGGAGCCTGCTCATTGTCCTAAACTATCAGGAATGCACTTCTTGTTTATTAAGTCATTGCAATGAGCGAGGTTATACCTCTGAGCATTTGCCCCAAAGAAAAGAAAGCTAGATAGAGCTCATGTAGGATTTGCAGGGAGCCTGGGGATAGTCGTCACTGAAAGGAAACAGTGTTTGGACGGACTCAAGCAAAGCCTGATCCAGAGAAAGGGGTCAGCATGATATCTGGTCTGCAAATCGGCTGAGGGTCCTGTTTCCTTTAAGATTTTAAGCTGAGATTGATGTGTAGCCTTGTGGCCAGAAAGCAGAGGTTTACCTTGGCTGTAAATCAAAACTGCTTGACTGTGCCAAAGGGACTCAGATCCTCCAGGTATGGAGGTAGTTCATTCTCACTGACAGAATTTCAAATAGCAAAGTTTTTGGTTGTCTAGGATTTTACAGAACAGTGTTCCACAGTGAGAAAGAAAGCAGTAGTCTCTCTCAGAGAAAAAGATCATTGTGACACTTTACAGTTATGGTGCGTCCCGCAGGGAAATATTGTTCCTTGTCAACTTTGCAGCCACTGTTTCCTCTGCCTTTTGTTCTGATCTGATGAATGGCAGGGCATTGTTTTACAATTCAGGGAACTTCCTACTTTCTCAAAAAGAATACCTTAAGGTCCTTCCAGAGCCATTTGCAGGACTAAAGAGGAAAAGCTTTCTGAATGAAAGTATAATAATGTCTTCCAACATGCTTGGCATGTGTGACTAATAGCAGGGAAGTGTGAAAAACATACCTGAAGCTAAAATATAAAGCATTTATTAGTAAAATTTTAAATAAAGTATATATAATATATATAATGTAGAGAGAAAGATATTAAATGGCAGAAAGCTATGCACATAAACAAGAAAATATAAGACATTTTAAAGAGAAATACTTAAACTTAACATTAATATACCAAGATAATATAGTGATAGGCAATTGCAGTTAAGTTTACAAGAAGGGCAGAAAATCAGGAAGCATTGGAATGATACCAAACACATATTCTTAATTTTTTCACCTGTATCACACTGGACAGGGATTATGCTAAATATCAAAATGACTTAATCATGATGTCTAATTATTGCTTATAATTTATTGGATATATGTCTAAAAACTCTCATAAGTTGAGGTTAATGCCAAATCATGATGAAAATGAGAAATTAATTCACTCATATTTAGACTTCTGACTTAAAATTCTGACAATTTCAAGTGTTGTGCACATGTGGAGCTATCACATTTTATATACATTTCTGGTTAGAGTGTAAAATAATGAAACTGCTTTTGCAATTTGTGTCATATAAATTTAAACATACAGCTATCCTTTGGTCTAAGACTTTTATTCCTAAGAATATGCTCAAAAGAAACTCTTACATTTAAAACATAAAGTATGTGAAAAAATATTTATAGCAGATGTGTTCACAATGTTGAAAATATGAGAAACAGCTAAAATGCCCAATAATGGATGAAAGGACAAAAACAGGATAATACTTTCACCTGAGAAATATTATAGAACACTGGATTCCTTGCTGTTCTTCACACTAGTATTTTTACTTTAGAGCATCTGTATATTCAGTTCCTTCTACAAAAAATAATGTTTTTCCAGATATCCATTTGGGTTAATTCCTTACTTCTCTTAGGTTTCTCCTCTGTTGTTACTTCTTTAAAGAGGTATCCATAAAAATCTAATATTTTAAGCATTTTCAAAAATTGTGCTTTACATTTTTTACTAATTTTCCTTATAGAAGTTTTCTCTACCTGACCTACATTTCTATTTATTTGTCATATAGTTGAGAAGGGCACTTATTTCTTCTTTTCATTGTTATATTTTCAGAACAGATAATAGTCCAAAACAAATAAGATATTTAATACATTTTTGTTGAATAAATGAATGATTAAGGAATGCTGGATGAATTAAATACATTATGTTATTCATTGAGTATAGAAGATTATATTGTTTCCATTAAGTACAGGAAGGCACAAAAAAGTATATGATAAATCTTAAACAATATAAAATGCAAAGGGATTGGAAGAAATGAGAAGTTATTGCAAGGAAAATAAAAACAAAAGAGATGAATTAAATTCATTTTGTTGAGAAGACACAGCAAAATTCCTAAGATGAAAAAATAGATGATATAGAACTAGTATATACATATACACCTAACTTAGAAAACAGATAAGTAAATGATAGGTAGATAGGTGTTCTTTACTTACTAAGTCACGTCTAACTCTTTTGTGATCCCATGGATTATAGCCCTGCCAGGATCCTGTATCCATGGTATTTCCTGGGCAAGAATACTGGAGTGGGTTGCTATTTCCTTCTCCAAGGTAGATAGGTAAATAGATGGATGGGTAGAATTTTGCTCGAGTTTAAAAAACTGAATTGAGTATATTGAAGATAATGGGCCCTTCTCCAAGAAATATATAAATATATATATAATTCCCAAAAATATATAAAATCTTGAGATAGTAAAGGAAATTAATGATTTTTTTCCTTCGTAGCAATAGGTAATATTCCTTGGACAATCACTATAAAAATATGTGTAATAAAAAATTGCTTAATTATATCTACAGTACATGTAATAAAAAAGATTACTGTTTTCATTATATATAAAATCTACAATGTGCCAGTTATAAAAGTATTAGTAACACACTAGAATACACAGAAAGGAAAATATAAATTTCTCATTAGCATAAAAAAAGATGAATCATGTCAAAGACAATTGCAAGCAGTGCAGAATTTTTTTTTCAGTTTGTATGGAAAATCTAAATATTTTCTTTAATACTGTGTTTTTAAGTGTCTAAACTTAGGGGATATCACCCATTGTTGAGGAGGATGGCAAATTGCCAGGTTAAAAAAAAAACACACAAAATTAAAGATTAGTACATTATATATTATCAAAGAAAAAATTTCTAGAAGGGCAGACTATGCAGACAATAAAAATTAGAGGACATGACAAAGCATTTTATTAATATCTTAATACTTCTGAATAAATATTTCAAAACAGTTCTATAAAAATATAACTTTCAATAATCATTGAAAACCAAAGGAATATTCTAAATAATCAAAGCATAGTTTTAAAAAGCCAAGAAACATTTACAAAGGATATACCATATTCAAGTCAGTTTTGTAAGCTAATTTGAGCTAATATTTAAGAGATTATTCCACCAATGCCACGATCTGAGAATTATATTTTTTCAAATGTTAGATTTAATAATATCAAATATTAAGAGATATATACTTAAAAATTATATTTAGATGTTATGCACATATGCAATTTTTTTTTTTTCTTAAGTGGAAATTGCAATTAATCTACCCTCCCTACTTTGGCTTCCTGATGCAGAGAGATGACTCATTGGAAAAGACCCTGATGTTGGGAAAGATTGAGAGCTGGAGAAGAAGGCAACGGAGGATAAGACACTTGGATAACATAACAGACTCAATGGACATGAGTTTGAGCAAACTCCAGGAGATAGTGAAGATCAGGTCTGGTGTGCTACAGTCCATGGGGTTGCAAAGAGTTGGACACTATTTAGTGACTGAACAACAACAACCCTACCTTCAACTTTCAAACTCTACTGGGTTTGTTAATTGGCCCATTAGTAGGAATTGTTGCTCAGTCACCAAGTCATGTCTGACTCTTTGCAACCCCATGGATTGCAGCATGCCAGGCTTTCCTGTTCCTCACTGGCATATTAGCAGGGGAGTGATTGCTATAATCACTTTATAGTATAAAATACTTTATTTGCTTGGGGTCCGAAATCACTGCAGATGGTGACTGCAGCCATGAAATTAAAGGACGCTTGCTCTGTGGGAGAAAAGTTACGACCAACCTAGACAGCATATTAAAAAACAGAGACATTATTTTGCTAACAAAAGTCCATCTAGTCAAAGCTATGGTTTTTCTAGTAGTTATGTATGGATGTGAGAGTTGGACTATAAAGAAAGCTGAGCACCAAAGAATTGATGCTTTTGAACTGTGGTGTTGGAGAAGACTCTTGAGAGTCCCTTGGACTGCAAGGACATCCAACCAGTCCATCCTAAAGGAGATCAGTACTGAACGTTCATTGGAAGGGCTGATGTTGAAGCTGACACACCAATACTGTGGCCACCTGATGTGAGTGACTGACTCATTTGAAAGACCCTGATGCTGGGAAAGATTGAAGGCAGGAGGAGAAGGGGACGACAGAGGTTGAGATGACTGGATGGCATCACTGACTCAATGGACATGAGTTTGAGTAAACTCTGGAAGTTGGCGATGGACAGGGAGGCCTGGCATGCTGCAGTCCATGGGGTCACAAAGAGTCGGACATGATTGAGTGACTGAACTGAACTGAGCAGACATTAGCAGGATTTACCATGAAGAAAACATTAAGTTAAAATATTTTACTCTTTTGTTGCAATTGCTATGTGTTTTGTTTTGTTTTGTGTTTTGGTAAAGATCATATTGTTGCTGTGTTATTTATATGAAAATATAACTCAGAACAATTAAAACACTGCAGATAGGCAAAAGAAGACTTCTTAAAATTATTATTCTCTCAGATAATATTTAATCTCTCAGATAAAACACAATCAGCATGTTTTCTTCCTACTCTGGGTGTTTTGCCTAACATTTTTATACCCTTGTACAAACATATAGAGGGACATTTGTAACTTGCACAGGTGGGAAATTATGGCTTATGTTAACATGTGTGTAAAAACAGGCAAATAATATAGCACAAATAACACAAGAGTCCAGAGGCAGAGGTGACACTAAATAGAGTTACTTGCTCAGTCATGTCTGACTCTTTGCAACCCCATGGACGAGCCCGTGGCTCCTCTGTCCAAGGGATTCTCCAGGCAAGAATACTGGAGTGGGCTGCCATTTCCTTCTCCAGGGGACCTTCCTGACCCAGGGATTGAACCCGGGTCTCAGGCCTTGCAGGCAGTTTCTTTAACGTGTGAACCACCAGGCAAACCCTTGACACTAAGTAGATAAATACAGTTTACATTTTGAGAACTATATGGAACAACTTTAGTTTGTGACAGGATGTTGAAATGGTGAGCATTGCTGGAATTTTATTTAGACCTTGAATTAAAGATCAAGCCACAGTTTCTACCTGGGATTCTTGGTTATATGTATGAGAATAAAAGTCTAGGTATAGCACTTTATGGGTGCACACATTAGTCTTTTCTATAAGAAATATAATAATTAAAATATTTATAAATGTGATTTTTTATTATGTTCTGATGCCAGATATTTATAGTAAAATAATTTAAGATAACACACTTGCATTTATGGACTTCATAAAATATTCATTAATACTCTTAAACTATATATTATTTCAAGTATTCTGCACAATAACCCTGCAAGTTTGAAATGGTATCTTCTATTAATAATACTACAGGTGAGGAAAATGATATTAAGGATGTTTTCAGTTGTTTTAGCTAATATAGAAAGCAATTCTAGGGATAATACAGATCTGAAGCTCTGAAGTCAAAAGTTTATTTGATTGTAGAACCTACAATCAAATATAATTATAAAGAATGTTGATGAAAATGAAATTAAATACACATAGCATTCTATATAAGATTAATATTTTATTTAATAAGCATTGCTAATCAAAGAGATAAATTTCATTGTATTGTTATAATATATATATATTTTAGAACGGTAGTAGAGGAGAAAAGGAAAGTAATTTTTATTTTTAAAAACCACAACAAAGAGTAACATGAAAACTTACATTGCCATATGCAAAATTGATAGCTAGTGGGAATTTTCCTTATGGCTCAGGAAACTCAAACAGGGGCTCTGTATCAACCTAGAGGAGGTGGGATGGGGAGGGAGATGGGAGGGAGGTTCAAAAGGGAGAGGATACATGTATACCTATGGCTGATTCATGTTGAGGTTTGACAGAAGGCAGCCAAATTCTGTAAAGCAATTTTCCTTCAATAAAAAATAAATTAATTTAAAAAAAGATAAGAAAAAAATAGATGAAAATACCAGGCAGAAAATATCAGGATTTATTTTTGTAGCCAGCCATACTAATGATACTGAAAGTCAACATTTTATGATTTTTTAAAAGTCCAGGACTTTGGTCTGATATTATTAGTGTTGTAATTCTGCAATACTAGCATTTTTGTCTGATTGGCATTTGCTTGGTGTATCTTTTTCCATGCTCTTAATTTCAATCTTTTTGCTAATTTTAAAAAAGGTATTATTCTTGTGAGTACTAAATAGTTGGATTTTGTTTTTCTACCCATTTTACATTCTCTGGATTTTAGTGAGTGTTTTTAATAAATATTTGATTAATCTCTGCCAAAAAATACAACAATCATACTTATAAATCACTTAACAAATACCAAAGCAATAGATACAATAGGACTTCCACTTATAATAATAGTGAAATAAGCAATTCAGGAGATTAAAAACAACTGAAGAGAATTATGCAGCTGAACATCAGAAGGAAGTATTCTGATGTTTTCTGAAGTAAGTAACATAATAAATAATGCTAAAAATGATGTGCCAGTGAGATCAGGAGAGACTTAAGTATTTTTACTGTCATCTGTTCTATTTTAAGTTGTGATAAGAAATCCAAGGACTTGAAATAGGCAAGTCAATAAAGTAATGTCTGTAAGGACTAGAAAAAAAATTATCCATGAATAATAGGTTTGTGTTCACAGAAAATATAAAAAAGTATATAGACTACAGTCCAGTTCAGTTCAGTTCAGTTGCTCAGTCGTGTCCGACTCTTTGCGACCCCATGAACCGCAGCACGCCAGGCCTCCCTGTCCATCACCAACTCCCGGAGTTTACTCAAACTCATGTCCATCGAGTCGGTGATGCCATCCAGCCATCTCATCCTCTGGCGTCCCCTTCTCCTCCTGCCCGCAATCCCTCCCAGCATCAGGGTCTTTTCCAATGAGTCAACTCTTCGCATGAGGTGGCCAAAGTATTGGCATTTCAGCTTCAGCATCAGTCCTTCCAATGAACACCCAGGACTGATCTCTTTTAGGATGGACTGGTCAGATCTCCTTGCAGTCCAAGGGACTTTCAAGAGTCTTTTCCAACACCACAGTTCAAAAGCATCAATTCTTCGGCACTCAGCTTTCTTCACAGTCCAACTCTCATATCCATACATGACCACTGGAAAAACCATAGCCTTGGCTAGATGGACCTTGGTTGGCAAAGTAATGTCTCTGCTTTTTAATATGAGCTCTAGGTTGGTCATAAATTTCCTTCCAAGGAGTAAGCGTCTTTTAATTTCATGGCTGCAGTCACCATCTGCAGTGATTTTGGAGCCCCCCAGAATAAAGTCTGACACTGTTTCTACTGTCTCCCCATCTATTTCCCAGGAGGAGAAGAGAAGTAACCTACAAAAACTGACACAAAACGCAATCCTTAGATATAAAGAGTAAAAATTGTGAAACCTTGTGGATGACATATTTGTCTATAGGGAAAAATATTAATAATATTCAGGCAATTTTAAAAAAAGCATTTCAACAAGTTTTATTAGATAAATGATTTAATCAATGTCAGTACTAAAATGAGGAGATGATCTAAAAAATTCCCCGAGATTTTTTTTCAGCTTTCTTGTTGGTGTTTTTTTCTTCTTTTTGAAGAAACCATGTTAGAAATTTTAACTGAGAAATTATACAGATGATAGCTAAGAAAATGTAGAAGACATTTTACTATAATGCTAAAATGTTATTTGAAAAAAAGCTAAAAGAAGACCTAAATAAATGGTGATATATCTTATGTATGAATTAGAAAAATGTGAATACTCTTTAAATTAATTTTTATATTGAATACAATTCCCATAACAGACCTAAAAGGATTACTCATGAAAGAAAGTAAAAAATTTCATATGAAAATTCATAGTATAAAAATAAAGGAAAGCAGCTGTGAAGGTAACTTAAAGCAATAAATTCTACCTGGTTATAGAAGATAATAGGATATATTACAAATAAATAGTAGTTAAGACAAAGAAATGTTGCTTAGAATAAATCAATATACAAGGAGATTGAATAGATTATGAACACAGCTATGCACATATAGGAAGTCTGTATTTAAAAGAATTGGCATTTCATACTAATGGAGAAATACAGAGCTATATGATGTTACTGGAACACATAGAAACACATATGGTTAAAATATAAATTATTTTCTATTTCAAACCATATGCAAAACCAAATTGAAAATAAATCAACAATAAATCAAAGAGCTACATACAAGAAACAAAACATTGTAATGTCAATATATAAGAGAATATTTTACCCCAAGAAAATTAAACCACTCAAAATTCATAGTCAAACAAAAATCTGCATAACTCAAAAGCTAATATCAGTATAGCAAAACTAAGACTTCCTGAATAATAAAATTCTTTGCATTAAGTAATGCCTGCCCAGAGATACATAGTCATGTGAAATTTTAACATGTAGAAAATAAAATAATCTTTATACATATATAATCTAATAGAATAGTCATTACATATGCAAAGGCATTTTTTCAGAAGAAATCATTTAAATACTGCATACATTTTAAGTTTTGAATAAAATACAGGAGCACATTATGGAAAAAACAATGCAATACGTAGCCACTTTTGTCTAAAGAGAACTCACAGATTGCAATTTCTTAAGGAACTCAGCCAAAATGAGCTTTTCTGAAGATTTCTTTGTGAGACATGACTTCAAGAAGAGGAAACTTTTATTTATGTTCTGGTAGCTGATGATGTGAGAGACTGAGAGGTTAACACAACACTCTCTCGGGCTGATGTGCTAAGATTTGCTGTGAACTGATGATTGCAGCCATGAAATTAAAAGACACTTACTCCATGGAAGGAAAGCTATGACCAACCTAGATAGCATATTAAAAAGCAGAGACATTACTCTGCCAAGAAAGGTCCGTCTGGTCAAGGCTATGGTTTTTCCAGTGGTCATGTATGGATGTGAGAGTTGGACTTGAAGAAAGCTGAGCGCCGAAAAATTGATGCTTTTGAACTGTTGAGATTCCCTTGGACTGCAAGGAGATCTGACCAGTCCATCCTAAAGGAGATCAGTCCTGGATGTTCATTGGAAGGACTGATGCTGAAGCTGAAACTCCAATACTTTGGCCACATCATGTGAAGAGTTGACCCTGATGCTGGGAGGGATTGGGGGCAGGGGGAGAAGGGGATGACAGAGGGTGAGATGGCTGGATGGCATCACTGACTCAATGGACATGAGTTTGAGTAAACTCCGGGAGTTGGTGATGGACAGGGAGGCCTGGCGTGCTGTGGTTCATGGGGTCGCAAAGAGTCGGACACGACCGAGCGACTGAACTGAACTGAACTGAAATGATTGTTCTTTGTCTGTTAGCCCTGCTTCTTCTTTTAAAACTAATCATCCTATCAAAGTAAATTCACTTTGTCATCTTAGGAGATCCCCTTCATTTGTAACCTGAGAAGTCAAGTGAGATCTTTGTATTTGTGTGATGTTTTTGTAACAGAGGCTTGTGAGAGATTGACATGGGGCTTTTATTGAGTAGGAACATATTCAATCCCTTTTCTCCCTTTTAAAAATTTCCTTTTCTTATTTTCTTTCTTTCTCCTTTTCCCCCTCCTTTTCTCCCTCCCTCTCTCCCTCCCTCCCACCTTTCTTTCTCCTTTTCTTCTTTGCTTTCCTTCTTTTCTCTCCCTCTCTTTTTTCCATAACATGTTTTAGACTAGAGCACCTGAATTGAAATATAGTCCCCCACACAGGAATGGGTTCCATTCTGAGAGTGCATTCATAAGTCCAGCTTGTTCATAAATCCAACAAAATTAACCTAAGTACCCAACTAACACAATCAGCTATACAGTACTTTACTGTAATAGGTTTATAATACATTTCACATAAAAATAATATATAAAAAATACAAAAAATTTTAAAAATCATCATGTTTAATCTTACAGTGCAGTACCTTGAAAAGTACACTAGTACAGTATAATAGCTGGCATACGGGCTTGGCATTGATGAACAGGCAAGAAGAGTTACTGACCAAAGGAGGGAGGGGAACTGGGAGATGATAGTACTGAAAGATCATCAGCCTTAGAAGATGGAGGGCAAACTGAAATTTCACTCACACCTGACGATGAAACAAACACATTTGCTGCTTTGAAAGTTCGCAACTTGAAGGTTAGTATGTAGGGAACTTACAGTATTGATCGTTGAAAAGTCTTGAATGATACATTCAGGTTTCCAAGATATTTCTAAGAGTTAAGGACATCTTTGATCAGAAGTGGAAAAAAGAGTCCTTACCCTGTTCACAGCATTCCTGACATTTCTGTAAGCCTTTGACACTCTTATTCACTAATTCAGAAGTATAGCCTAGAATAGATCTCAACCTGCAACAGGGCTGTAAATACATGAACTTAGACTAATCAGGAGTCAATCCAGCCACCATATAAAAATAGCAATGACCAAAAAAAGGAAACAAACAATAACAACAACAACAACAAAATTAAAACGCTTTCAAAGCCAGGTCAGAGTTGTAATAATGATCCCTACTGCACCTAGAATTAAAATGTGCCGGTTACATATTTTATATTTGAAGCTATTTTAATAATAATATGATTTTAAAACTTTCAACTGTATAAAGATTATAAGAAATATTACTTTTGTAATAAAATAGACATAGGGATGGGAATTCCCTGATGGCTCAGCGGGTAAAGAATACACCTGCAATGCAGGAGACACAGGTTCAATCCCTGGGTCAGGAAGATTCCCTGAAGGAGGAAATGGAAACCCGCTCCAGTATTCTCACCTGAAAAATTCCATGGACAGAGAAATCTGTGTTACAGTCCACTGGGTCACAAAGAGTCAGATGTTCCTGTGAGGCTAAGCTCAGGGTGCACTCTGATAGGCACACATACAGATGGATATAGATATTCATTTATCAGACTCCATTGGTTACAATACACATGACCTTAGGAATGTTAAATAAAATGGAATTATTAGGTAGATATAGGGTAGTTTATAGAATTAATGGAGAAATAGGCAAGGGCATGTACAGGATAACTGTTGTGATGTTAGATAAGACCCCATGGTTTGTTATTTTTGAACAGATACCAGAAAATACACAAGCACACATACACACAAAACAACAAAAATACTTCAGTATGAGCTTCTTTCTGCCTGTAGAATGCTTTATAAAAGATTCAACTGCCAGAAGAAATATTAGTCTGACTTAAAGTAAAATCCCTTAACTATCACTGATTGAGTCCCATCAGAAACAGAATAACTGGAAGTGAGAGCTTTCCTTTAATGGGAATGTGAGGCACTGTTCCCATACATGGGGAAGTATTTTCCCACAAGCAAAATCATCAAATATCTGCTGTCTCACTCATGAATTGCCACTAACTGTAGCATAGGCATATTCTTACTTCCACACATATAATTTCACAATATGTCCACTAAACATTATTTATTGTTATTCTAATATGCTATCTAAGCCAAGTAAGACATAAATAGAGAATAATTTTAATGTTATAGACAAATACGATTTGTAAATGTGTATAAAAATAATATACATAAATATAAACTAAATATAGTTGTGCAGAAAATACTTGAGTAAAGGAGTAATCATAATAGTTGAGATAGATATGAATGTTCTTGAGCATGTGGGAAAATAAATTATTTTAAAATTATGCTTGCTTTCCTAAATTTGTATTTCTTGCTTTCTTAAAATTATATGCCAATATTTAACGTGGTTGAAAATGTCAAATTATTCAGCTAAACTTAAAATATGATATCTGTACTTAGAAAAAACACAGTCAGTTCATGCCTTTTCCATTTAATAGTTATATTCCCAATAGAATATTACTTAAAGTCTCTGAATTTTTCTCCTAAACAGTAAAAGAAAGATAATATAGCCTATCTACAATATTTTTTAAAGTAGAAATGAAAGGTTCGCAATGAAAGTGATTTCAATGCTTGAGAAATTATTAAATGGTGTGTGTTAATGAAAATTTGAAGTAATAACCAAGACTGGAAGGTGAAATTTGAATTCATTTTAAGTTGATGTTAAGATAATCATAGTAGGAATTGAGGGTGAGAATTATGATTATAATCCTTTTCACATTCAAATGAAAGCAGCATATGCCTTTCTTGAAAAATGCTTAAATATATACATAAAAAAATCTCTTTATCATTATACAAGTTGAGTAAAATGCTTTGTACTATTGCTTGATAACTTGATTTAATTCTCTTTGATAGATAAAAGCTTACATTTTAAATATCATCAAATTAACTTAATATTTCAAACATCTGGCAAGCAGAAACAGCTCACATTGGTAGTGCACTGACCAAATGCAAGATACAGTTCTAGATATTTGAAAACTATAGAAAGAAGACAGAAAGGAAAACCTTGTTTTGGATATTTTAATTCAGGGGAAGAGAATGAGGCGGGCATAATGAATAACAAATGTTAAAATAACAGATATAAAATTCATGTAGTTTCAAAATATAAAATTGGAAGGGGGTAAAAAGATTAGAAGGTCTGTGGAAAATGGTTGGGATTTTAAACACAGTAGTCATGATAGCAGTTAGGGGAATAAAAGGAGTTGACAGGACGTGTTCTGCTGATATTTAGATAAAAGATTTGGGTGGCACAGGTCATTTAGATGACCTAAAGAGTTGTAGTGCAATGCCTCTAAAATGAGAAGAACTATCAGTGGTTGATAACAAGGACAGGAGTGTCAAACAAAAGCAGGGAAGGTTCTTCTGATTCGAATGAAAAACACCCTCAGCTCATAGTGATATCTGGGGCCCCTATATATCTTAAACTAACCTTTTCACAGAATCGAGCTCTTCTGTTTACCTGGTGTGTTGGTGACCAGTAAGAAGAACATGGTGGAGAAGGCAGTAAGACATATACACAAGCAATCAGAATGCTGGGGAAAGGAAAGAACATCTTTATTTTAGTGAAAAGAACCTGAACACTCAGAAATGAAAGTAATTTGCCCAAGATTACTTGGTTAGTCAGTAGACTGAAACTTTAACACTTTTTCATCTCATTCGAGATGCTTCGTTTGTCATTGGAGATACAAAGTTAAACAGCACACTCATTTTTTCTTTTTGTTATAGTTCTTCAAAACGTGGTTTGAAATCTACTAACCATAAAATTGCTTCCATGATGGCTCAGTGGTAAAGAACCTGCCTGCTAATGCAGAAGATGTATGAGACACAGGTTCGATCCCTGGATTAGGAAGATCCCTTAGAGAAGGAAACGGCAACCTCTCCAGTATTCTTGCCTGGAGTATTCCATGGGCAGGGGAGCCTGGCGGGCTACAGTCCAAGGGTTCACAAAAGAGTCAGACATGACTTAGCAACTAAACAACAGCAACTACAAACTTAGGTGTGCATTTAATAATGGGGTGTGTGGGAGACAACCTTTTGAACCTGGTTAAGTAGATTTAAAAAGAAGCGAGAGGCATAAAAAGAGATCAAAAGTATAAGCAAGGTTTAACATTCAAGAGCCAAAAGATGAAATTTATAGAAGAGGAGCCACAATCCTCAATAGTCATAGATTTATATTTTTATGTCAAGTATAAATGCAGACACAGGTAATGAACAAGAATAAATGTCACAGGAGTTGAGCCATTTTTCTATTACAAATAGATGAAGTTTTGTTCACACTGAGAAACTAAACATACCAGATTTGAAAATAAAAATTAAAGAAACACATATAAACAGAAATCAACAACAAAAGGTAACACTTGTGTTAAAGAGTTAGCAAGCTAATGTAAATTAATCAATATTTCAGAAATCTAAGTAAAGAAGACATGAAAATATAGATTGAACCTTAAAGCTGATTGTGAACAAGGAAATATTGCCAAGCTGACTTGAGCATAACACAGGAAACAACAGACATGACCTTTGGCCCCTGTCAACAGAGAATTAAATAGGAAACCCTCCTCCAGTAAAACTGGAACCAACAGGCTAAATCCTCAGTTTAAAGATGATTAAGAGCTAAACATTCCCTACTCCCACAAACCCAGTAACCTACCACAGAAATTCTGTTATTTAACAGTAAGCGCAGGAGGAGTAAAAACAAAAATAATGCCTGAGAAGCTGAAATGACTAGCCTGGCCTCAACCAGGTTGTGGCCCAAATTCATAGTAAATAGGTAAATTCAAAATAATCTCAGACAGGGATTAAATTTTAAAATGGCATGATCTGTTAGCGGCTGAGGTGACAAGTAAGAAAGAAAGTAAATCATCTCTGGAAGCATGTACCATCAACATAATCCCAAACTATATCTTTATGCCACTGTTACATCAGTGTCCCTGAGGGAAAGATTTTGGGGCTTCCTATTTTGCCATCTTGCTGTCATCAGTCAGAGTTATTTGTTTTTTATCGGTGTGTGGTTGTTCAGTCGCTAAGTTAAATGCAACTTATTGCGACCCCATGGACTGCAGCAGGTCAGGCTCCTTTGTCCTCCATCATCTCCCAGAGTTTGCTCAAATTCAAGTCCACTGAGTCAGTGATGCTATCTAACCATCTTATCGTCTGCTGCCCCTGCCTCCTGTTGCCTTCACTCTTTCACAGCATCTGGGTCTTTCCCATTGAGTCAGTTCTTCAATCAGGTGGCCGAAGCATTGGAGCTTGAGATTCAGCATCAGTCTTAACAATGGATACTCAGGGTTGATTTCCTTTAGGATTGACTGATGTCATCTCCTTGCTGTCCAAGGGACTCTCAAAAGAGTCCTGTTCAGTACCACTATTTGAAAGCATTAATTCTTCCATGCTCAGCCTTCTTTATAGTCCAACTCTCACATAGCTCTGACCGTAAGGACCTTTGTCAGCAAAGTCATGTCTCTGCTTTTTAATTCTCTGTCCAGGTTTGTCTGTGCTTTCCTTCCAAGGAACAAGTGTCTTTTAATTTCATAGTTGCAATCACCAGGTTTGTTTTTGCTGATTGTATAGAGCTTTTCCATCTTCAGCTGCAAAGAATATAACCGATCTGATTTCAGTACAGACCATTTGGTGATGTCCATGTGTAGCATCATCTCTTGTCTTTCTTGGAAAAGAATATTTGCAATGACCAGCATTTTCCTTGACAAAACTCTGTTAGCCTTTACCCTACTGCATTTTGTACTCCAAGGCCAAACTTGCAAGCTATTTTGGATATCTCTTGACTTCCTACTTTTGTATTCTAATCCTCTGTGATGAAAAGGACTTTTTTTTTTTTTTTTATGCTGGTTCTAGAAGGTGTTGTAAGTCTTCATAGAACTGGTTAATTTCAGCTTCTTTGGCATCAGGCATCAGGTGTGTGGTAAAATCTATTAGCTATCCTGTGTATTATTTCATTTTATGAGTATTCCCTAAGAACGAGTCAGTATGCTTAACTTTGTGAAAAAATAATATGATTTATGCTCAACAGCTTTTCTTATGAAAGACTAGAATTTTGGTATATGCTAGGAATAGAATTAGTATACATGATCAATCTTCAATAAAAACCTTGAGCATTCTGTCTCTAATAAACTTCCCTGGATAGTATTTCCATTTTTCTTAGAGGCTGTTTGAATTTTTCATATTAATTTATATGAGCCTTTTATAAAATTCATTCTTGGTTCATAAACTCAAGGAAGGCATATGACAAGGTGAAATATGTTGATTTCTAAGAACTTTTTATGCCCATAGGAGACAATAGGTCTCCCTTGTGTGTTTATGCTCAATCACTTAGCCATGTCTGACTCTTAGCCACTCCATAGACTGTATGTGGGCTGCCAAGTTCCTCTGTCCATGGAATTTTCCAGGCAAGAATATTGGAGCAAGTCTCCATTCATACTCCAGAGGATCTTCCTGACCCAGGGATCAAAACTGGGTCTCTTGTGTCTCCTGCATTGACACACAGGTTCTTTACCTCTGCACTACCTGCCTTAGTAACTATTAATCCCAATTTGGGAGGAAAATCTTAACAAAATGTTGGTTTTGCAAAGCCTTCAGATCCTCATTCAAGAATCAAAATAATTCCTACTGATAAGAAGTGGTTATGTAGTGAAAATCAGAGGTTGGAAAATATCAGTACAACCACATAAATAACCATGAGGTAACCATAAGAGGTTACCATGAAAAGGCACCTTTTAGATAAAAGAGTTACGTTAGATCTGATTTTTTTAACTTTATTTTTTTATTGAAGGGTAATAGCTTTACAGAATTTTGTTGTTTTCTGTCAAACTTCAACATGAATCAGCCATAGGTATACATGTATCCCCTCCCTTTTGAAGCTCCCTCCCATCTCCTGCCCCATCCCACCCCTCTAGATTGATACAGAGCCCCTGTTTGAGTTTCCTGAGGCATATAGCAAATTTCCTTTGGCTATCTCTTTTACATGTGATAATGTAAGTTTTCATGTTACCTTTCCATCCATCTCCCCCTCTCCTCCCCTCTCCCCATGTCCATAAGTCTATTCTCTATGTCTGTTTCTCCACTGCTGCCCTGTAGGTAAATTCTTCAGTACCATTTTTCTAGATTCCATAAATATGTGTTAGAATATGATATTTCTCTTTCTCTTTCTGACTCACTTCACTCTGTATAATAGGTTCTAGGTTCATCCGCCTCATCAGAACTGACTCAAATGTGTTCCTTTTTATGGCTGAGTAATATTCCATTGTGTATATGTACCACTACTCTTTTATACATTCATCTGTTGATGGACATCTAGGTTGCTTCCATGCTCTAGCTATTGTAAATGTGCTGCAATGAACAATGGGATACATGTGTGTCTTTTTCAATTTTGGTTTCCTCAGGGTATATGGTACAGTAGAAGGACTTGCACTCATCTTCTCCTGCAAGAATTCCAAAATTACAACTAGCTGCTGAACGACCACCGATAGGAGAATGTTGGATCCTACCAAAAAAGATACCCATGTCCAAAAGTAAAGGAGAAGCTCCAGCAAGATGGTAGGAGGGGCAAAATCACATTTAGAATCAAACTCCATACTGGCCAGAGATGCTCAGAGGGCTCAAATAAATCTTGTGCACACTAGGACCCAGAGACCCCACAGAGACTGAGACATAACTGTGTTTGAGTGTCTCCTGTGGAGAAGGTACGGGTCAGCAGTGGCCTGCTGCAGGGGCAGGGGCTCTGGGTGCAGGACAGCTGGGTATGGCATAAGCCATCTTGGAGGAGGTCACCATTAACCCCATGATAGAGCCCCCAGAACTTACATGGGACTGGGGAAACAGACTCTTTGGAGGGCACAAACAAAACATTGTGTGACCCATGACCTAGGAGAAAGGAGCAGTGACTCCACCAGAGACTGACATAGACTTTTCCATGAGTCTCCAGGAGTCTCTGGTGGAGGCATGTGTCGGCAGTGGTTTGCTGCAGGGTTGGGGGCACTGAGTGCAGCAGTGCATGCATGGAACCTTTAGAAGGAGGTTGCCATTATCTTCATTACCTCCACCATAGTTTGGCCTCAGGTAAAACAATGGGCGGGGACCGGGGGTGGGGGGGGGGGGACACAGCCTTGCCCATCAACAGAGAAATGGAGTAAAGATTTACTGAGCATGGCTTCACCCACCAGAACAAGACCCAGCTTCCCCCTCAGTCAAACTCTCTTATCAGGAAGCTTCCATAAGCCTTTTATCCTTTAATCCTTATTCATCACAGGGCAGACAGAATGAAAACCACAATCACAGAAAACTAACCAAACTAATCACATGGAGCACAGCCTAACTTCCTCAGTGAAACTATGAGCCATGCTGTCTAGGGCCTCCCAGGATGGACAGGTCATGATAAAGAGTTCGGACAAAACGTGATCCACTGGAGAAGGGAATGGCAAACCACTTCAGTATTCTTGCCTTGAGAACCCCATGATCAGTATGAAAAAGGCAAAAAGATAGGAAACTGAAAGATGAACTCCCCAGGTTGGTAGGTGCCCAATATGCTACTGGAGATTGGTGGAGAAATAACCCCAGAAAGAATGAAGAGACAGAGCCAAAGAAAAAACAATACCTAGTTGTGGATGTAACTGGTGACAGAAATAAAATCCAATGCTGTAAAGATAAGTATTGCATAAGAACCTGGAATGTTAGTTCCATGAACCAAAGCAAATTGGAAGTGGTCAAACAGGAGATGGCAAGAGTGAACATTGACATTTTAGGAATCAGTGAACTAAAATGGACTGGAATGAGTGAATTTAACTCAAATGACCATTATATCTACTACTGTGGGCAAGAATCCCTTATAAGAAATGGAGTAGCCATCATAGTCAACAAAAGAGTCCAAAATGCAGTACTTGGATGCAATCTCAAAAAATGATAGAATGATCTCTGTTCATTTTCAAGGCAAACCATTCAATATCATGGTAATCCAAGCCTATGTCCTTAACAGTAATGCTGAAGAAGTTGAAGTTGAACAGTTCTATGAAGACCTACAAGACCTTCTAGAATTAACACCCCCCAAAAATATGTCCTTTTTATTATAGGGGACTTCAATGCAAAAGTAGGAAGTCAAGAGATACCTGGAGTAGCAGGCAAATTTGGCCTTGGAGTAGAAAATAAAGCAGGGCAAAGGTTAACAGAGGTTTTCTAAGAGAATGCACTGGCCATAGCAAACACCCTCTCCCAACAACACAAGAGAAGACTCTACACGTGGACATCACCAGATGATCAATACCAAAATCAGATTGATCATATTCTTTGCAGCCTAGGATAGAGAAGCTCTATATAGTCAGTAAAAACAAGACTGGGTGCTGACTGTGGCTCAGATCATGAACTCCTTATTTCCAAATTCAGATTTAAATTGAAGAAAGTAAAAAAAAAAAAAAAAAAAAGTGAAGAGAGTAGGGAAAACCACTAGAACATTAGAACATTCTGGTATGATCTAAATCAAATCCCTTATGATTATACAGTGAAAGTGACAAATAGATTCAAGGGATTAGATCTGATATACAGAGTGCATCTCTCAGGTTTCCCAGCATCCAGTCCAATCTCTTCATGCCAAATAGATGAGGAAACATTAGAAACAGTGAGAGACTTTATATTGGGGGGATCCAAAATGACAGCAGATGGTGACTGCAGCCATGAAATGAAAAGACGCTTGCTCCTTGGAAGAAAAGCTATGATCAACCTAGACAACATATTAAAAAGCAGAGACTACTTTGCCAACAAAGGTCCATCTAGTCAAAGCTACAGTTTTTCCAGTAGTCATGTATGGATGTGAGAGTTGGACTATAAAGAAACTGAGCACCAAAGAATTGATGCTTTTGAACTGTGGTGGTGGAGAAGACTCTTGAGAGTCCCTTGGACAGCAAGGAGATCCAACTAATCTATCCTAAAGGAAATCAGTTCTGAATAGCCATTGGAAGGACTGATGATGAAGCTGAAACTCCAGTACTTTGGCCACCTGATGTGAAGAACTGACTCACTAGTAAAGACCCTGATGCTGAGAAAGATTGAAGGTAGGAGGAAAAGGGGATGGGACAACAGAGGATGAGATGGTTGGATGGCATCACTGACTCATTGGACATGAGTTTGAGTAAGCTCTGGGAGTTGGTGATGAACAGGAAAGCCTGATGTGCTGCAGTCCATGGGGTAGCAAAGAGTCGGACACGACTGAGCAACTAAACTGAACGGGGTATATGTCTAGGGGTGGGATTGTTGGGTCATATGCTGGTTTTATTCTTAGTTTTTCAAGGAATCTCCACACCGTCTTCCATAGTGGCTCTATCAATTTCCATTCCCACCAGCAGTGCAAGAGTGTTCCCCTTTCTCCACACCCGTTCTAGCATTTATTGTTTGTAGACTTTTTGATGATGGCCATTCTGACCATTGTGGGGTGATATCTCATTGTGGTTTTGAGAGAGTCAATTCCTAGGCAGGTTGATAAGAATTCCAGGGGTCCCCGAGGGGACAGGGGTATGGGGTTCTCAAGGAGGAGATAGGGGTCTGGAATTCTCAGGGAGGAGGAAAGAACAAACACACTTTTTTTTTTTTTTTTTTTCCCTTCTCTACATTCCTAAGTCTTAGTCACATAAAAAAAATCTTTTTGTTTAAGAACAGAACTGATGATTACACAACAAACAACTCAGTTTAAACTCTGTACTAGGGATTATACAACAACAATGTATCCTGCTTGAGAATAGTTTCTCCACCTCAAAAACCTTCTGACTAATCCTGATATATTAGAATGTATTTTATGGGAGTGGGTCTGGTAGGATCTTTTTATTGTTATGTTCTCATCCTGTTATCCTAAAATGTAAATTGTGGGAGTGGGTCTGGTAAAACTTTTACAACCTTGAGACATTCTTTTGATTTAGTGTAATAACTAATTTTAAAAGTGTATAATTCCTTTGCTAAAGACTAGTGAAGGGGGCACTCTCCATCCCCCTTCTGATGTCTATATCAGAAGCATTCTCTGTCGTTTTTTCACTTTATTAAAACTCTGCTACACAAAAGCTCTTGGGAAATCAAGCCTGGTCCCTGGTCCCAAAGCTAAATCTTCTATGGAGATCATGAATCTGACATCGTTTACCGTAAGCTATCATTTTGATTTGAATTGCTCTAATAATAAGTGATGTTGAACATCTTTTCATGTCTGTTAGCCATCTGTAGGTCTTCTTTGGAGAAATGTCTATTTATGTCTTTGTCCCATTTTTGGATTGGGTTGTTTGTTTTTCTGACATTGAGTTGCATGAGTTGTCTGTATATTTCACAAATTAACCCTTTGTCAGTTATTTCACTTGCTATTCTTTTCTCCCATTCTGAGGGTTGTCTTTTCACCTTGCTTATAGTTTCCTTTGCTGTTCAAAACCTTTTAAGTTTAATCAGGTCCCATTGTTTACTTTTGTTTTTATTTCTGTTACTCTAGGAGGTGGGTAATAGAGGATCTTGCTTTGATTTATGTCATCCAGTGTTCTGCCTATGTTTTCCTCTAAGAGTTTTAACCTTTTCTGGTCTTACATTTAGGTCTTTAACCCACTTTGAGTTTAACTTTGTGTATGGTGTTAGTTCAGTTCAGTTCAGCCGCTCAGTCGTGTCCGACTCTTTGCGACCCCATGAACCGCAGCACGCCAGGCCTCCCTGTCCATCACCAACTCCTGGAATACACCTGAACCCATGTCCATTGAGTTGGTGATGCCATCCAACCATCTCACCCTCTGTTGTCCTTACTAGCATGTGAGATGAGTGCAATTCTGCAGTAGTTTGAGCATTTTTTGGCATTGCTTTTCTTTTGGATTGGAATGAAAACTGACATTTTCCAGTCCTGTGGCCACTGCTGAGTTTTCCAAATTTGCTGGCATATTGAGTGTAACACTTTCATAGCATCATCTTCCAGGATTTGGAATAGCTTAACTGGAATTCCATCACCTCCACTAGCTTTGTTCTTAGTGATGCTTCCTAAGGCCCACTTGACTTCACATTCCAGGATGTCTGGCTCTCAGTGAGTGATCACACCATCGTGAATATCTGGGTCGTGAAGATCTTTTTTGTACAGTTCTTCTGTGTATTCTTGCACCTCTCCTTAATATCTTCTGCCTCTGTTAGGTCCCTACAATTTCTGTCCTTTATTGAGCCCATCTTTGTATGAAATGCTCCCTTGGTATCTCTAATTATCTTGAGAGATCTCTAGTCTTTCCCATTCTATTGTTCTCCTCTATTTCTTTGCATTGATCACTGAAGAAGGCTTTCTTATCTCTCCTTGCTATTCTTTAAAACTCTGCATTCAAATGGGTATATCTTTCCTTTTCTCCTTTGCTTTTCACTTTCCTTCTTTTCACAGCTATTTGTAAGGCTTTCTCACACAGTCATTTTGCTTTTTTGCATTGCTTTTTCTTGGGGATGGTCTTGATTCCTGTCTCCTGTACAGTGTCACAAACCTCCATAAAGAGTTTAACAGGCACTCTCTCTGTCAGATCTAGTCCCTTAGATCTATTTCTCACTTCCACTGTATAGTCGTAAGGGATTTCATTTAGGTCATACCTGAATGGTCTAGTGGTTTCCCCCACTTTCTTCAATTTCAGTCTGAATTTGGCAATAAGGAGTTCATGATCTGAGCCACAGTCAGCTCCTGGTCTTGTTTTTCCTGACTGTATAGAGCTTCTCCATCTTTGGCTGCAAAGAATATAATCAACATGATTTCAGTGTTAACCATCTGGTGATGTCCAAGTGTAGAGTCTTCTCTTGTGTTGTTGGAAGAGGGTGTTTGCTATGACCAGTGCATTCTTTCAGCAAAACTCTATTAGCCTTTGTCCTGCTTCATTTTGTACTCCAAGGCCAAATTTGCCTGTTACTTCAGGTGTTTCTTGACTTCCTACTTTTGCATTCCAATCCCCTATAATGAAAAGGACATCTTTTTTGGGTGTTAGTTCTAGAAGGTTTTGTAGGTCTTCATAGAATGTGTGGCGTTAGGAAGTGTTCTAATTTCATTCTTTTACATGTAGCTGTCCATTTATCCCATCACCACTTGTTGAAGAGGCTGTCTTTGCCTCATTGCTTTTTTTGCCTCTATTGTCAAAAAATAAGGTACCCATAGGTGCATGGGTTTATTTCTGGGCCTTCTAACTTGTTCCTTTGGTCTACATGTTGTTACTTGCCAGTACCACACTCTCTTGATGACTGTAGCTTTGTAGTATAATATGAAATTGATTCCTCCAGCTCCATTCTTCTTTCTCAAGACTGCTTTGACTATTCGGGGTCTTTTGTGTTTCCATATGAATTGTGAAATTTTTTGTTTTAGTTCTGTGAAAAATGCCGTTGGTAAGTTGATAGGGATCACATTGAATCTGTAGATTGTGTTTGGTAGTGTAGTCATTTTCACAATATTGATTCTTTCTACCCAAGACCATGGAATACCTTTCCATCTGTTTATGCCATCTTTGATTTCTTTCATTAGTGTTTTGTAATTTTCTGTGTACAGTTCTTTTGTTTCCTTAGGTAATTTTATCCTTAGATATTTAATACTTTTTGTTGCAATGGAATTGATTCCTTAATTTCTCTTTCTGATTTTTCATTGTTAGTATATAGAAATGCAAGAATTTTGTATCCTGCAACTTTGCTAAATTCACTGATTAGCTCTAATCCAACCTCCAAGGAGCAGCTGCTGTGGGGCGCAGGAGGGGTGAGAGGAGCTACTCCACTTTCAAGGTCAGGAGGGGCGGCTGTGAGAAGATACCCCTCATCCAAGGTAAGGAGCAGTGGCTGCGCTTTGCTGGAGCAGCTATGAAGAGATACCCCAGGTATGAGGTAAGAGAAACCCAAGTAAAATGGTAGGTGTTGTGAGAGGGCATCAGACACACTAAAACCATAATCATAGTAAACTAGACAATCAGATCACAGGACTGCAGCCTTGTCTAACTAAATGAAACTAAGCCGTGCTGTGTGGGGCCACCCAAGACAGTCAGGTCATGGTGGAGAGGTCTGATAGAATGTGGTTACTGGAGAAGGGAATGGCAAACCATTTCAGTATTCTTGCTTTAAGAACCCCATGAACAGTATAAAAAAGCAAAATGATAGGATACTGAAAGAGGAACTCCCCAGGTCGGTAGGTGCCAAATACGCTACTGGAGATCAGTGGAGAAATAACTTCAGAAAGAATGAAGGGATGGAGCCAAAGCAAAAACAATACACAGGTGTGGATGTGACTGGTGATAGAAGCAAGGTCTGATGCTGTAAAGAGCAATATTGCATAGGAACCTGGAATGTTAGGTCCATGAATCAAGGCAAATTGGAAGTGGTCAAACAGGAGATGGCAAGAGTGAAGGTCGACATTCTAGGAATCAGAGAACTAAAATGGACTGGAAAGGGTGAATTTAACTCAGATGACCATTATATCTACTACTGTTGGCAGGAATCCCTTAGAAGAAATGGAGTAGCCATCATGGTCAACAAGAGTCTGAAATGCAGTACTTGGATGCAATCTCAAAAACGACAGAATGATCTCTGTTTCCAAGGCAAACCATTAAATATCACGGTAATCCAAGCCTATGCCCCAACCAGTAACGTTGAAGAAGCTGAAGTTGAACAGTTCTATGAAATTCTACAAGACCTTTGAGAACTAACACCCAAAAAGATGTCCTTTTCATTATAGGGGATTGGAATGCAAAAGTAGGAGGTCAAGAAACACCTGGAGTAACAGAGAAATTTGGCTTTGGAGTACGGAGTGAAGCAGGGCAAAGGCTAATAGAGTTTTGCCGAGAGAATGCACTGGTCATAGCAAACACCCGCTTCCAACAACACAAGAGAAGACTCTACACATGGTCATCACCAGATGGTCAACACTGAAATCATGTTGATTATATTCTTTGCAGCCAAAGATGGAGAAGCTCTATACAGTCAGGAAAAACAAGACCAGGAGCTGACTGTGGCTCAAATCATGAACTCCTTATTGCCAAATTGAGACTTAAATTGAAGAAAGTGGGGGAAACCACTAGACCATTCAGGTATGACTTAAATCAAATCCCTTATGATTATACAGTGGAAGTGAGAAATAGACTTAAGGGACTAGATCTGATAGAGTGCCTGATGAACTATGGATGGAGGTTTCTGACATTGTACAGGAGACAGAGATCAAGACCATCTCCATGGAAAAGAAATGCAAAAAGTCAAAATGGTTGTCTGAGGAGGCCTTACAAATATCTATGAAAAGAAGGAAAGTGAAAAGCAAAGGAGAAAAGGAAAGATATACCCATTTGAATGCAGAGTTTAAAAGAATAGCCAGGAGAGATAAGAAAGCCTCCTCAGTGATCAATGCAAAGAAATAGAGGAAAACAACAGAATGGGAAAGACTAGAGAGCTCTTCAAGAAAATTAGAGATAACAAGGAAAATTTCAGGCAAAGATGGGTTTGATGAAGGACAGAAATTGTATGGACCTAACAGAAGCAGAAGATATTAAGAAGAGGTGGCAAAAATACACAGAACTGTACAAAAGAGATCTTCACAACCCAGATAATCACAATGGTGTGATCACTCACCTAGAGCCAGACATTCTGGAATGTGAAGTCAAGTGGGCTTAGAAAGCATCACTACGAACAAAGCTAGTCGAGGTGATGGAACTTCAGTTGAGCTATTTCAAGTCCTGAAAGATGATGCTGTGAAAGTGCTGCACTCAATATGCCAGCAATTTGGAAAACTCAGCAGTGGCCACAGGACTGGAAAAAGTCAGTTTTCATTCCAGTTCCTCAGAAAGGCAATCCGAAAGAATGCTCAAACTACCGCACAATTGCACTCACCTCACACACTAGTAAAGTAATGCTCAAAAATCTCCAAGCTAGGCTTCAGCAATACATGAACTGTGAACTTCCAGATGTTCAAACTGGTTTTAGAAAAGGCAGAGGAAGCAGAGATCAAATTGCCAACATTCGTTGGATCATCGAAAAAGCAAGAGAGTTCCAGAAAAACATCTATTTCTGCTTTATTGACTAAGCCAAAGCCTTCGACTGTGTGGATCACAATAAACTGTGGAAAATTCTGAAGGAGATGGGAATACCAGACCACCTGACCTGCCTCTTGAGAAACCTGTATGCAAGTCAGGAAGCACCATTTAGAACTGGGCATGGAAAAACAGACTGGTTCCAAATAGGAAAAGGAATACGTCAAGGCTGTATATTGTCACCCTGCTTATTTAACTTATATGCAGAGTACATCATGAGAAATGCTGGGCTGGAGGAAGCACAAGCTGGAATCAAGATTGCCAGGAGAAATATCAATAACCTCAGATATGCAGATGACACCACCCTTATGCCAGAAAGTGAAGAAGAACTAAAAAGCCTCTTGATGAAAGTGAAAAGGAGATGACAAATGTTGGCTTAAAGCTTAACATTCAGAAAACTAAGACCTTGGCATCTGGTCCCATCACCTCATGGGAAATAGATGGGAGACAGTGGAACAGTGTCAGAGTTTATTTTTTTGGGCTCCAAAAATCACTGCAGATGGTTGACCTGTCAGACACGAAATTGAAAGACGCTTACTCCTTGGAAGGAAAAGTAATGACCACATAGATAGCATAATTAAAAAGCAGAGACTAACTTTGTCACAAAGGTCCATCTGGTCAAAGGCTATGGTTTTTCCAGCAGTCATATATGGATGTGAGAGTTGGACTATAAAGCTGAGTGCCGAAGAATTGATGCTTTTGAACTGTGGTGTGGAGAAGACTCTTGAGAGTCCCTTCGACTGCAAGGAGATCCAACCAGTCCATCCTAAAGGAGATCAGTCCTGGGTGTTCAGTGGAAGGACTGATGCTGAAGCTGAAACTCCAGTACTTTGGCCACCTCATGCAAAGAGCTGAATCGTTGGAAAAGACCCTGATACTGGGAGGGATTGGGGGCAGGAGGAGAAGGGGACGACAGAGGATGAGATGGCTGGATGTCATCACCGACTCGATGGGCATGAGTATGAGTAAACTCCGGGAGCTGGTGATGGACAGGGAGGCCTGGCACTGCGATTCATGGGGTCGCAAAGAGTTGGACACGACTGAGTGACTGAACTGAACTGAACTGAACTGAATTTTCTGATACTATCTTTAGGGTTTTCTGTGTACAGTATCATGTCATCTGCCTACAGTGAGAGCTTTATTCTTCTTTTCCTATCTGGATTCCTTTTATTTCTTTTTTTTCTCTGATAGCTGAACTTCAGACTTCCAGAACTATGTTGAATAATAGAGGTAAAAGCAGACACCCTTGTCTTGTTCATGATCTTAGGGGATATGCTTTCAGTTTTTCACCATTGAGAGTAATGTTTGCTGTAGGCTTATCATATATGGCCTTACTATGTTGAGGTAGATTCCTTCTATGCCCATTTTTTGAAGAGCTTTAATTATAAATGGGTACTGAATCTGGTCAAAGACTTTTTCTGCATCTATTGAGATGATCATATGGTTTTTACTTTTTCAGTTTATTAATATGGTTTATCACATTGATTGATTTGCATATACTGAAGAATCCTTGCATTCCTGGAATAAACAGCAACTTGATCATGGTGCATGAGCTTTTTGATAGGTTGTTGAATTCTGTTTCCTAAAATTTTTGTTGAGGATTTTTGTATCTATGTTAATCAGTGATATTGGCCTGTAGTTTTCTGTTTTTGTGGGTTCTCTTTGTCTGGTTTTGGTATCTGGGTGATGGTGAGTTCGTTTAAAGACAGGGAGATAAAGAAGATTTATATACATTAAAGATTAACTACAAGAGGAAAAGAGCAGTAGGAAAACAAACAAAGGAATAATGTAGAAAAAACTAGAATATATTTAAAAAATTAAAAATTAAAATTAAAAAATGAGAAAATAAAAAAGGAAAACTCCACAGAATTGCAAAAGCCGAACATAGAGGCAGAGGTTTATAACAATAATGAAAAATATGACTGAGAAAAAAATAAAAGCTCATAAGCTTAATTAGATTTCATAGTGCCGATAAAATTGACAACTACAACAGAAGTGGGGGAAAGAAAAAAAATAATCCAAAACAATCTACATTATAAGTCAAAACATAGGAATAATAACTTTTTCTTGAGTTGCTGTCAGAGTCCTTTCCCTCACTGGGAGTCACAGTCCACCTCAACCCCCTAGGATGCCCTCTGACACTGTGCTGATCTCTGGACCTGCTGTGGGGGCACCTCAGATTCTAATCTGGCCCTACTCCTCTGTGTTCTTGCCTCCAATGTCTACAGCCATCAGAACTAGTGCGTTTTCTTTTGTGGGAGCTCTCAGTGACCTGTTATATTTTCCATAGAGACAGAGTCTGCTTAGTTGATCGTGTGGGTTTAACCTGCAGCTTGCACAGCTGGTGGGAAGGTTTTGGGTCTTCTTCCTTAGCCACACTGCCCCTGGGTTTCCATTGTGGTTTTATTTCCACCTCTGCATGTGGGTCGTCCACTGGGGTTTACTCTTGAGCCTTCCTGGAGGCCTTGGGTTTGCCCCTTTGAGGGCCAGGTGTAGAAGCGATGTAGCTGCTTGGGTCACAGGGGTTCTGGCAGCACCAGGTACTCAGGGGAGTTGGCAGCTAGGGCAGCAGGAAATATAGTGCTTTAGAAGGTTATGGCAATCAGTATTGGCCAATATGCTCCAGTATTCTTGCCTGGAGAACACCCCTCCCTGACAGAGAAGCCTGGCAGGCCATAGTCTACAGGGTCTCAAAGAGTCAGACACTACCGAAGCGACCCTGCAAGCTTGGACGCAAGACATTTTTGCCTGTGGCAGCTCTGCCCCAGTGAGAGTTGAGCATGACGGTGGCACAGCTGCTTGGCTTGTGGGGACCTTAGTGGCTCCAAGTGTGCAGGGGCACAGACTGCCTCTGCCGCAGGAGTTATGGCCCTATCAGAGTCTTTTTTGAGCCTCTTATAGCTGGCAATTGGAAGGCTTCTTTGGCCAGTGTTTCTCTGTAGCTTCTCCTATTCAAGCAATTAAAGGGCTCCCTTGCCTGGGGTCTTCTCTGTTGTTCAGCATGTCAGGCACATAGAGGGCCCCCTGGCTGAGGTCCTACTCTGTAGATCAGGGCATCAGGCACTTAAAGGGGCACCCTGGGTGGGATCCTGCTCTGTAGACCAATGTGTCAGGGTTTGATAGGCCAGCCTCTCTATTGTTCAGCTGTCCATGCTGGTGTGTGGGGAGAGAGAGGCTATGGTGATGAGTCCACCCCCTACGCATGACTCAGCAGTATCACCTTGCTTCCACGGTTGCCTGGCTTTCCTCCACAGGCATTTCCCACCACAATCTTCTTCTTCACATCCCCTCAATCCATCTCTCCACAGTCAACAGCAGCCCTTGCCCTGGGATTGCTCCACTATCCCTAAACTCCAGCTCCCAGCCACTCTGCCTTCCAGGAGACCTGCATCCCTGTCCAAGGTATGTATGACTGTGGCAAGGACTATCTGATTCTCCTTTCATTTAGGCTGCCACAGGTCAGCTGTTTCACTCTCAGCCTTAAATATTTCTCCTCTGACTCAGATAATTGCCCTGATATGGGGATGAGACCCCTGTTTTGGTTCCCCCACCTGCCGAGGGCAGGTCCAGTCCTACTAACACTCCTGTTTCCCACCCACCCCACCCCCCCCCAGTTCCTTTGTCCTACTGAGTTTTGCATGCTTCTATATATTCTTTTCCACTGGTCATGTACTCCTGTCCTGCTTTCAGCTGGTGTTCTGCATGCACTTCTGCGTCTAAAGGTGTGTTCCTGATGTATCCGTGGAGAGAGATGTACTCCACATCCACCTACTCTCCCGCCATCTTGTTCTCCCTTAGATCTGATTTTTACTAAATGTAAGCAACTATTTTTGTACTGTTCATTTTCCAAAGTTCCATGTTTATTTTTTTGAATTTAAGACATTCTTTATTGCTAAATTTTCTGTTTACTACCACTTATATTAATTCTTATAGAGGAAGGAGAAGATTTATTCTCACTGTCTGCTCAAAAGCCATGATGATAAACAAGATTTAGGAAAACAAAAAGTGGTTGGGGTAATATAAATAAGAATATGATAGTCATCTGTCTAGATTATATGTCAGGCTGTTCAGAATCTGCTATACTTTTTTTCCACAACAATTTCCCATGCTTTTTTCCCAAAGATAATTAAGTATAATACTATCAAGACTATGTCTTCATCAAGATTCCCTTAAAAATTTCTCCTTTTGCAACTAAATTTTATAAATCAATTTTACAATAGCATTCTTTAATTCTTTAGTTCTTATAATTACTCAAGTCTGAGGTGATAAAATTAAAGTGGAAAAAGAATGGGGCATACTTGCTTAGAAAGAATGCTACTGCTTCTTTGTATTAAATTGCTCCAATAAAGAATGAATTGGCACTTTATAGTCATTTAATTAGGAAAAGAGTATTTTTATCTCATATCACAACTTACAACACAGTGACTTTAATGGTTCTGCTCACTTAATTATGTCAACAATTAAGAGACTGTTAAACTCTGAGCTATAACTTGTCTTGTTGAATTTGATTCATTTTACTGGCCTACTTATATCTATCTCAATTGATTCCTTTAAGTATTTGGATATAAACAATGTTATAGTAAAGTGATACAGATGCTCTTATTTTGATTGGATAGGCTGTGATTTACTTTAAAAATAAGAGTTAAACTGTGATATGTAACTTAAATATACTATTTAACTCTATTTATGTCATACTATTTTTTGATGATTCAGAATTATTACATGTGAATTCTGTGTGTGGCATTTATGAACACAATGCCCTGAGGTATTTTCTTAATCTCTTTAAACCACAATGTCATTGTTATCTAAGAGAAGATTCATTACACAATAGGAACTACTGCTTAAAATTTTGTTACAGATTAATGAGATTAAACCGTGTTCATGAGATAAATCCCATAAAATGCTTATCATTGACTAATTACTCAGTGAAAGTTAATTCTAATTATATTATTTTTTTTTCTTCCCATTATATGTTAGTCCCCTTGCATAAAGACTGTCTGTCAGTCACTAGATAATGTATTTTCTCAAAATTTGGCTTGCAGTGCTTCTCACTGTATATCCTTTCCCTTGGAAATCTTATCTACATACACCTACAATCAATCTTTCTATATTTATGATGGACCTGAATATGAATTTCAATATATATCATTCCTGTAACTCTACTTCAGTGTTTCCAAATAAGTAGGTAATATTATTATAAGGGCATTTTAAAACAGCTCAACATTGGTTTGAAAAAAAAAAAAAAACAACCATAATATTCATCTATAATCTTGATTTATACTAGCAATTTTTTGTTAATCTTTTCCCAAAACCTCTTATTTATTTTTTAAAATTATTTATTTGTTTATTTATTTTTGGCTGTGCTGGATCTCCGTTGCTTTCGGGCTTTTCTCAAGTTGTGGCGAGCAGGGGTGGTGTGGGCTTCTCGTGGTGGTTTCTCTTGTTGTGGAGCATGTGCTCTAGGATACCTGGGCTCAGTAGTGGTGGCACATGGGCGTAGTAGTTGTGATTCCCGGGCTTTAGAGCACAGACTCAATAGTTGTGGCACACGGGCTTAGTCTCTCCCAGGCATGTGAGGTCTTCTTGGAATAGGGATCAGACACACGTCTCCTGCATTCAGGCAGATTCTTTACCACTGAGCCACCAGGGAAGCCCTATAAAAATATTCTTCAGTAGAGGTGTTATTGGTCATCTATTGTTGTAGAGACGTCATTGTTGATGCTTCCTACTTCTTCATTGTTCTATATCTGATCATTCACCAAACACAGATTGAAACACATAAATTCTTATTAAATATACTCATTTTTCTTAAAATTTGATGTTCTCTCCTATTTCAACATTTCATCTTTTCCCATTAAGACAGCTTCTATTACCTTCTTACTGATATCTCCACATGCACTCAACCTTTAGACCCTGCTTCATCATTCCCAATATTAAAGCCAAAGAGATCTTAGTAAAATGTATGTATAATTGTAACAACCCTCTGCAAAATAGCCTTCTATCTGTTTTCACTGGGAAAGAATTGATGGAGTATGAATTTGAGAATACAGGCATGAGCCTGATTTGTCTATTAAAAATACTTGACTCTTAGAAAAGTTACATTTGCCAACATTCTTGACTACTTACTAAAAACCAGGCACTGAATGAAGCATACAATAGGCATTATCTCATTCAATGCTCGCAAAAATTCCTTGAGATTGCTAATAACCTTAATTATTGCCATTTTAACAGTAAAGAAACTAAGACATTAATATTAAACAAAATGGTCAAACTATTATATATAGAAAAACCTAAAAATTTTTAGAACTAATAAACAAATTCAGTGAAGTTGCCCGATACAAAATCAGCATACATGTGTTTTTATACACTGACAACAAACTGCCTGTAAAGGAAATTAAGGAAACAGTCTCACTTACAATATCACCAAAAATAATAAAATACTTATGAATAAAGTGAACTGAGGTGTTAAAAGAGTTATGTACCGCAAATTACAAAACATTGATGAAAGAAATCAAACAAGAACAAATCCCATCATGTTTGACAACATGGATGAACCTATAGGACATTAAGGTAAGTGAAGTAAGGCAGTCACTGAAAAACTGCATGATTCCACATATATGATACATCTAAAATGATCAAACTGATAGATTCAAAGAGTAGGGTGGTGGTTATAAGGGCTGGGGTAGGGGGCAAGAAATGGAGAGTTACGAATCAATGGACATGGAGTTTCAGTTCAACAAGACTAATTCTAGAGAGCTGTGAGGTGTGCCTATAGTCAACAATAATTTTGTACCCGTAAAATTTGTTAAGAGGATGGATACAATGTTAAGTTTTCTTATCAGAATGAAATAACTTTTAAAAATTGGTCAAATCGCTTCAATAATGAGTAATGTAGCATTAATGCCTAGCTGATGTGTTTGTTTTTAACCCTATTTTTGAAGAAGAATGCTTACAGTAGGGAAATTGTTGCATGCAAATGTGAGCGGATTGACTTTATTTCATAAATATTATTTTATCAAATAAGTGAGAGTTCTAAATAGAGAAAATATAGAAAAGAACTGCCATACTTTAGCCAAGGGAAAAAAAAAATAAAACTCTTACTGTCTGTTTAGTGAAATAAGAAACATTTCAGAAATTAAAGCTAGTGTGGTAAGACAAGCTATGGCTAGATGACCCATCAGTGTCTAGGAACTGATTAGGGTCTGGAGTTATTAGTCAAACAGGAATAGATGATAACTTTTTATTGTCTTTAATTGCTGGGAGGTGGAACTAAGCATAAAAGTTAAAAAAAGCATAAAAAAAGCATAAAACTAAGCATAAAAGCTAAATGAGCACAAGATTTTTAAAAAGAGAAAAAATCATGCTATCTAACCACAGTCATACACACACATACAAACATACTCTCTTGACAGAATACCATATCTTTTGTTAAACTGTGTTTCTAACTGAGGTCAAATGTAAATAATCCTTAAGAATTTATTTATCATAATTTTTATTTAAACTTCAATGGAAAATTAAAACAAAACAGAAAAAAATTTTCATAACCAAGTGTCTGAAGGGCCTCCTTGTATGAGCTTTAGCTAAAAGTGTATTTATATGCATTAAAAATTACAAACCACATGAGGAAATGAACTGACATGGGAGAAGTGTTCTACATAATAAAACTATAGGTCAGCCTTAAATAAATGATTATTACTGGTGTCATTGGAATTCAGTACCTGTGACCAACAGGTAATTAGAAAGTAGAGCATGATGGAATGTTAATAAGGTGAAGGAACAGTCAGTAATAATTTCCATTTTCTGATCTGACTAATGAGGTGGATAGTGATACCATCTACTAAGCTAAAAATGCAAAAGAAGATGTTAGGTAAAAACTGCATGTAAAGTTTGGCACATTAGATTTGGAGACACCAGTGTCGAATTGATTTTCTTCGTCATCCTGAGCTGCTATAACAAAATACCATTGACTGAGTGACTTAAACTATTTTCTCACAGATTTGGAGGTTAGGAAATTGAAGACTAAAATGCCAGCTGATTTGATTCCTATGAAGACTATCTTTCTGGCTTGCTGATGATTGCCTTCTTGCTGTGTCCTCGTATTGTTTTTCTTTGGTGTGTGCATGGTTGGGGGAGAGAGAGAGAGAAGCAGAAGGAGAGAGAAACGGAGCCCTCTGATGTTTCTCCTTTGTGAGCACTAATCCCTTTATGAGAATATCATTGCAATGGCTTCATCTAATCCTAATTGGAGAAGGAAATGGCAACCCACTCCAGTATTCTTGACTAGGAAATCCAAGGGATAGAGGAGCCTGGTGGGCTATAGTCCATGGGGTCACAAAAGGGTAGGACATGACTGAGAGACTAAAATCAGCAAAACAAATAGTACACTATCAAATATCTATCCTAAAATTAATTAAGCCAATCAACTCTAATGTTACAGAAAATTATAATTATTTTTACACATTTATGTGTCTAAACTATGCTATTATGTTCATATTTTCACATATATGTTAATCTGTTATCTTCTGAGAAAGGTTAATAGAGGATACAAAGAAAGATGGCGTGCCTTGGTGGATCTGTTTAGCTCTGGTAACAGAGCAACCAAATGAAAATATCTAGTGTACACTTGGATAATGGAATCTGGAGCCTATGAAAAGAATCTCTGAAGTTTATTTTATTGGCCCATTTTATGGGTGAAAACATAAAGAACTGGTGATAAGGCAATTGTCCATGTTAAGGGGTTGGAGAATGTCAGAGGCAGTATTTAAATATCTAACTTATCTGATTTCAAAGTCTACATAATCAAACATTACCTATTGATAAAACCAAATAGAAGTTTCCAATATTCATTTTTCAATAAAAAATAACTTGCTTTTACCTACATATCCCTCAAATCATATTTTCTTTCCTTTTTGTAATGTAAAGAAATGTGGAATCTGAGGCACAAAATATCATAAAATGCATTTATCTTATTAATCTACAATATTTCATTGCCTGACACTTGCAAATTTATTCTAAAATAAACTCTTTTTACTTTCTGACATCATGCGTCTACAGTGTTTATCCCATTCATCTCTTCTTTCGTTTCCCTATTAAATTTCATTTTGTTAAAAATCAAATGCATACAAATACTTTGAATATGTGTAGGATCATAAAATAATACCAAAGACACAACCTCAGCAAAATAAGTTTGATTTGATTTAGTGTATAACAAACACTCACCAAATATTCAAAAGTCCTAGGAGCTAAAAATAACCATTTTCAAATAGTTGAATTTATTTCTGATATTTGGAACTTTAAAACTCTGAGAAAGAAGTCAGGTATTCATAGAACAGAAATTACAATCATAATAACTTTTCATATTTAATAAAATATTTAAATTAAGTAATTTTGAGAGCCATAGATTTATCATTTCAGTTTGTAGGTATTTAGTCCTCTTTTTTTACATTTTGTTGCGTATTGTATTCTATCTTCTTGATGTGGACTTATGTTGAAGTCACCTTTGTATTTTGTTATTTTAATAACAGGTGAAGAAACATGATCATCTAATTTAGGAAAGAATTTCCCAGATAGAATTAAATAGTGTCATAATAGCTTCATGTTCAGCTTCTCTAATCATATATATTTTTAAAATTAGGATCCATATCACTTAACTTTGATTCAAGGGAAAAAAAAGGGGGGGAGGAAAGGAATGTGTTCTTCCTGTCATAGTAAATATCTCAAGTAGAATAAATGAATTGCAAATTAATTACAAAATAATAATACACCATCAAATGAAATTTTAAGGGTTGTGAGGCTTTTAAAAAATTAAAGCAAAGTAAGAAAGGCATATGGACTTCCCAGGTACGCTAGTGGTAAAGAACCCACCTACCAATGGAGGAAGGGCTTCCCAGGTGGCTCAGTAGGTAGAAACCTGTCTGCAATTCAGGAGCATGCGAGATATGGGTTTGATTCCTGGGTTGGGAAGATCCTGTGGAGGAGGGCATGGGCAACTTACTCCAGTATTCTTGCCTGGAGAATCCCATGGACAGAGGAGCAGGCTACAGTCCATAGAGTTGCAAAGAGTCAGACAGGACTGAAGCAACTTAGCACACATCCACACATGCAAGAAGGCATATTTAAATACTTAATATGTCAAATTTAGCATGGGGCTTTACTTAAAATATTTCATTTGAAGCATATTGTTTCCATTTCTTCTTTCCATATGCACTTTGGATATATATAGTACTATGTGAACATTGATTTAAGCAGATAATTTTGAGCAGCTGAGTCATAAATAGATATTTGGGAAGAAAAATGAGCAACAGAGAGTTTGTGTGTCAGGTTATTTAAATCAACTTGAACTTTTTTCCCTTTAAAAGTTCTCCCAATTTCTTATTCAGAGCTAAGCTATAAGGTAAATTGACATAATTATTATTCAGAAAGTATATCACTATCGATGTCTACCAACTAAATAGTGCATCTCCTACTAAGAACTTACTGCAATACAAGGTAAACATAAGATATTGATGAAACTACTAAATTTGAAAAACTATTGTTCTTAGACAAGGCAAAATCAAAGGAAAATTACAGATATGGTAATGTTTATGTGTTATTCTGAAAAATTACATTTAAGAGGATAATTGGAGAATCCACTTTTTCTTTTTTTTTGGCTGAACCAATGCTAATTCTTACTTCAGAGGCAGAGGCACAGATAAAAGAAGATAGAAGCCAAACAATAATTTGACTCATTAAGTGATTTTTGTTCTCCCTACACTAAGCTTCAATAGGAAAAAAAATAAAAAGAAATAAAAAGCAAAAATAAGATGATAAGTGAAAATTTACTTTGTAAAATAATGTATTAAAATATATTTTGTCACATTTGCAGTAGTTTACTGATGCATTTCTATTTGCATATGCTTTATAGAGATTCACTCAGAGTGTTTCATGTTGGAGATTTACTTTATATATGAAGTTGTTTCATTATTTACAGAAATGCAATCCAGGCAAATGATTTTCTGTAGGACACACTTTGTAGGAGATACCATTTACCAAAACACTTGACAGGTGTGCCTGTTTACTATCACTAACACACATGTTCATTCTCTAAAAATTAGATTAAAATGACTAAATGTTCATAAACACAGACTATTTTATAAAATGTCATTTTCCATTTTGTCTTGTTCACTGTTTTAACTTGTAGGTTGGAAGGTAGTGTCAACTTAAAGTATGTGTTAAATAAGTGGACATATAAGGCATGTGACCTCCATTCGCTGTGCAAACCTAGGTTCTGTTAAATAGGACGAAACAAAATTAGTCCTTCAGTTACCATTCTCAAAGTAGTTTTATCTGTGCTTTTATTCACATTAAGCCTGTGTAACAAGACACACACACACACACACACAATCTGCACAATGATAAATTTTAAACTCTTTTAATACAGTACAAAAGCAACTAAATTGAAGACATATTACATGATGTATCTAAAGATATGAAATCATTAGGTTCATAAAAATATAAAAGAAAGAAGAAAATGATTCATATAAGTGACAAGAGCAGGCATTTTGATGAGATCATTGTTATTGCAGGATCAAATAAAAATGTACCTAAAACGAAAATAACATTACTTTTAGATTTCCCCCCCTTTTAGAGGGGAAAAACTAGATGACAAAAATATACTCTTTCCAAAAGAAGGGAAATTAAAACTAAATACTGAAGCTGTCTGGACAAGAGGAGTCTTTTACAAGAAAACAACTAATATCTACATGCATTTTAGTAGAGAAATTTTGGATGGACTAAAGGTAGATTAAAGAATACCCATTAAGGGAGCAAAAGAAGTGTGCATGATGTAATCAGGTTGATTATATTCTTTACAGTTGAGATGGAGAAGCTCTATACACTCAGCAAAATCAAGACCAGGAGCTGACTGTGGCTCAGCTCATGAACCCCTTATTGCAAAATTCAGACTTAAATTGAAGAAAGTAGGTAAAACCACTAGGCCATTCAGATATGAGCTAAATCAAATCCCTTACAATTATACAGTGGAAATGACAAATAGATTCAAGAAATTAGATATGATAGACAGAGTGCCTGAAAAGCTATGGACAGAGGTTCATAACATTGTACAGGAGGCGGTGATCAAAACCATTTCCAAGAAAAAGAAATGCAAAAAGGCAAAATGGTTGAGGAGACCTTACAAATAGCTGAGAAAGGAAGAGAAGCGAAAGGCAAAAGAGAAAAGATATACACATCTGAATGCAGAGTTCCAAAGAAAAGCAAGGAGAGAAAAGAAAGCCTTCCTGAGAAATCAATGCAAAGAAATAAAGGAAAATAATAAAATGTGAAAGACTAGAGATCTCTGCAAGAAAATCAGAGATAACAAGGGAACATTTCATGCAAAGATGGGCTCAATAAAGGACAGAAATGGTAGGGACCTAACAGAATCAGAAGATATTAAGAAGAGGTGGCAAGAATACACAGAAAAGCTGTACAAAAAAGATCCTCATGACCCAGATAATCATGATGGTGTGATCACTCACCTAGAGCCAGACATCATGGAATGTGAAGTCAAGTGGGCCTTAGGAAGCATCACTACGAACAAAGCTAGTGGACGTGATGGAATTCCAGCTGAACTATTTCAAATCCTGAAAGATGATGCTGTGAAAGTGTTGCACTTAATATGCCAGCAAATTTGGAAAACTCAGCAGTGGCCACAGGACTGGAAAAGATCAGTTTTCACTCCAATCACAAAAAAGGCAATGCCAAAAAGAACTAGCACAATTGCACTCATCTCACATGCTAGCAAAGTAATGCTCAAAATTCTCCAAGCTAGGCTTCAACAGTACATGAACTTAGATCATCCATATGTTCAAGATAGATTTAGAAAAGGAAGAGGAGCCAGAGATCAAATTGCCAACATCTGTTGGATTATAGGAAAAGCAAGATAATTCCAGAAAAAAATCTACTTCTGCTTCAATGACTACGCTAAAGCCTTTGACTGTGTGGATCACAACACACTGGAAAATTCTTAAAGTGATAGGAATACCAGACCACCTTACCTGCCTCCTGAGAAATCTGCGTGCAGGTCAAGAAGCAACAGTCAGAACTGGACATGGAACAATGAACTGGTTCAAAATTAGGAAAGGAATACATCAGGCTGTATATTGTTACCTTGCTTATTTAACTTATATGCAGAGTATATCATGCAAAATATGGGATGGATGAAGCACCAGCTGGAATCAAGATTGCTGGGAGAAATATCAATAACCTCAGATATACATATGATACCACCCTTATGGGCAGAAGCGAAGAGGAACTAAAGAGCCTCTTGATGAAAGAGAAGAGTGAAAAAGTTGGCTTAAAACTAAAACTAAAATCATGACATCAGGTCTCATCACTTCATGGTATAATTCTCTACCTAAATATTCTTAGCTAACCCATCATAAGATATATCAATTTTACCTCCAAAATAGCATTCATAGTTACTACTACACAGTTACTACTGAGAAATCTTTAGACATATTGACAATACTGTAAAGTAATTAACCTCCAACTAAAATAAATAAATTAAAAAAATAAAAATGTTAAATAACTTGCCAAAGAAGAATTTACAATGAAAACTAGAGAGTATTTTTAATGGGATGAAAAATAAAACTCTACAGGACATCAAAATATGAGGGATACAGCTACAGATGTTCTAAGAGGAAAATGCATATCTTTAAAAATTAGTATTAGAGAAAATGGACTTCTAATCAATAACTTAATTTTCTAAATTATCATACTAGAAAAAAGTGCATATACATACATTACAGTGTTATGTGATATGGGAAAAAATTTATGGGATCTTAGATTTGACAATATATAATTTACTGACGTTGTAAAAGTGGTTTCAGTATCCCTAAAATAAATAATGAATAAAAGATAAGGTATATAACTCAGTTTTTTTTTTTTTTTGTCTTATTGTTGTTTTACTTTTGATTTACCTTTGGAATTGCATACACTTCCCATACATAACAAAGTCATATCATTGAGAATTTAAAATGCATAGATATCACACATCTGAAATTTCTTTAGTGTTATTATTATGTCTTAACAACTGCTAGCTTTGAATCAATTTCTGTGTGATAGGCAATTTAAAATCATGGGAATATACTGATGGACCAAACACATCATAGAACCCTATAGGATGCCATGTTGAAAAGCCTTTCAAATCATGTAATTGAAAAATCTTAAATACATAGGAAAAAATAGTGATACAGAAAATAACAGCAGTTTCATGTTTATGTGCCACCTATCCACCATATAAAACTACACACAAACTTTAAATCATGGTAGATTTGTGGATTATTTTATACTATTTTGTATATTTTCTGCTCTTTTCCCCCAATTTGTTTATAAATGTGTTTTTATAATCAGGAAAGGACTATGTATGCATATACACATACTTGTTTATATATGAAAAATATATACATATATATGTTTCCTGGCATATTGTACAGTGTCTCAAGAGTTCAAAGTAATATTCTCACTAGTGCAGAAGTTCATAGCAATAAAATATAAATATATGTAATTAGAAATTGGTTTTCTGAAACACTCAAGCTTAATCATAGTTCACAGCTGAACCATAGCACATGAATTTATGCATACAATGTCACTTTCTGATTGTGCTATGACATATTTTATTCCCATGCATAAAACTAATAAATATAACAAAATAAGCTTCTGCACTGTTGGTTTTGAAAGCTTGGCTTTTAAGGCTTTTATATTTCCTGTGTGTGTGTGTGTGTGTGTGTGTGTGTTAGTCCCTCAGTTGTGTCCAACTCTTTGCAACCCATGGGCTATAGCTCACCAGGCTGCTCTGTCCATGGAATTCTCCAGGCAAGAATACTGGAGAGTCTCATGTTTCCCTTCTCTGGGGGATCTTCTCGACTCAGGAATCAAACCCGAGTCTCCTACTTTGCAGGCAGATTCTTTACTGTCTGAGCCACAAAGGAAGTCCTTTATATTTCCTAGAAATATTCAATTATCCCCCCACAAACACACTATTTCTGTATTTCTAAAACTACATTATTATTAATATATTTAATGTAAATTTATAAATAATATGATTATTTACATAGAATGATTAAAGAAAGATCTATATACCTTTTTAAAATCATATTTTCAAGGAAAGTGTAACAATACATTGTTATATTTACTTATTTTCTACAATCTTCATATTGTGACAAAATGCTTTCAACGTTTTTTTTAGAATCAAAATGAATGAATCTCAATTAGAAATGAAACCAAAATTCAGAGAGTAATATGAATAATGGAGTATTATTTTAAATGGTCATGTATTCCATTCAATACTAAAACAACATCATGTTAAACCTCATATTGCTTAATTCAATTACATATAAACAAATTTGTAAAGAACTGAGTACTTACATCAAGAACACATATTTTGATTATTTTGTGCTTGAATTGAGTCTCCCTGTAATATCTGACAGTAGAAACAAAGAGATGGTAATTGAGCAAAGATAATGGGAAAGAGAAAATGTTTTAAGTTAAGTGGCAAAATATGCAGATAACTGCTTTCCACTTCTTTCCCGAAGTTGTAAATGAAGCTATTTGCTGACAGGGACAGGCTAAGCAGTGAGGTCAGAAACTTTAAGAGAGAAAGACTATAAAATTCCCTTGGGCAGAAATAGCTAACAAATAAAATGCAGAAAAGAAGAGAAAGTTCATTTTAGAGCATGGCAATGTAAATGCATTTGCTTCCAAGATAAACTGGGAAAGTTTTTGTAAGTGGGTAACAGTAAGACTCAGGGATGGAGTCAACAGTGATAACTTTCACAGTAGGGAAACAAAACACAAACTGAAACAAAAACTAAATAGAACTTAAAACCTGTTTACAACTTGCACCAACAGCAAGAAATTGTTTTTGGCAACATGGGGAACCAGGGGCAAGGGTGGGATGAGTAAGTTTAATGTTGAGGGGGGATTTCTATCTATCCATTTACTTTATTCTTTTTTTTACATTTATTAGTCCTTTATGTGCAATCTAAACACTTGCTGTGTTGAAGAGAATGTTTTTGAAAACTTATAATTGTTTAAAAGAGACAATTGATATCTTAAGAATGATTACTCTCCCTCTGAGCCCTATTGCGTCCTTTATTTGCATCCATTTACCACGTATATTACAAGAATCATTGATACATATTCACTGACTTTACTTTCTACTTCTAAATGATATTCTCCTTACAGATAATAACCACATCCTCTACACAATAATAATCATAAAATAGTGATGATATTAATGAAATATCATTGTGGAATAGCAGTTTCCACTTAATGAACACCTGCCATACCAATTTGCTTTTACTTGTCCTCTAAACTCACACAGCACCATCTCTATTTAGGTTTAGAAAAGTGCTCCTTTAAAGTCTAGGGAGAACTTGTAAATTAAAAAGACAAGGAAAAGAGGGAAAATACACTTATTGTTTCTGTATTTGAAAGTCATACTTTTTATAAAATAGCATCAAATTCATGTTTCATTGATTTCAGCTATACTTCTCTTAACTTCTGTGTAAAACAGGGTTACCTTATAATTGGACTAGTTTAGCACTATGCTTTATCCCCAGGGAAGGCTGAAACTCTGAAGCTGATCCTTGGCCAAGAATAGGATAAAGTATGCAGCTTAAAGTTCAGAACTCATTTGGAGAGAGCCAAGGCTATCTTGTCTACATTGCTTAGGAATGTATTGCTTTATAATTTATACCTGGTTTATCTGGTCATACAAACTGGCTTGGTTATAAAAGGGGTAAAAGATACCACTGTAAATTTTTGCCTGGGCCCCCTTGAAAGCACAATTTCTTGCTTGTATCTTTTGTATTCATAAGAACGAAACATCTTTTATGCCTGAGAAAGAAGCCTGAGCGCTTTCATCTGGAATTCTCAGACCCTCATTGATTACCTGATCATACTTTCTGCTACTGTACAGAAAGTCTTATGTCAGTATACATAGGAGGCTTTGAGTGTTTTTGATTATCTAATTCTGTGTGAATGGTACAGCTCCCAAAGTCTACTTTTTCTGGATATTGATGTATATTCGGGATAGTAACATATGTTACTAAAACTGGGCAACAATTCTGGTTCTTGAACAATTCTCTGAGTTTTTAAAAATATTTATTTATTTATTTTACTTTATCCAGCCTCAGTTGCAGCAGGCAGGATTTTCTGTTCAGGTACGCAGACTCCAGAGCATGCGGAGCTTTGTGATTGCAATGTGCTGGCTCAGTTGCCCCTTGGCATATGGGATCTTAGTTCCCGGATCGGGGATCAAATCCATGTTCCCTACATTGGAAGGTGGATTCTGAACCACTGGACCACCAGGAAAGTCCTCTGATTGAAATTTTTCATGGCATAATATACAACCCAGATCCATCTTGGTTTCTACTTATGGAACAACAAATTCAAGCTAAAAAGTCTGATGTAAGTAGGCTAGTCTTCATGAAATGTCCTTGAGCACATGTCAGGCATAGATTTAGCCAATGTACTGTATGTGCTAAATCACTTTAGTTGTGTTTGACTCTTTGTGACTTTATGGACTGTAGCCCACCAGGCTCTTTTGTTCATGGATTCCCCAGGCAAGAATATTGGAGTGGGTTGCCATGCCCTCCTCCAGGGGATCTTCCCAGCCCAGGGATTAAACCTGCATCTCTTACATCTCTTGCATTGGCAGGCAAGTTCTTTATCGCCAGTGCCACCTGGGAAGCCCCTGATTGATCCAATACTAAAAATTAAATTTGTTTGAACAAAAATTTTCAGTGTTACCAATAAAGTATTAGCACCGAAATGCCACTATTTTGATATAGACTGGCAACCACTCCATTTTTATAAATGAGTTAATTTTGTTTTAGAACTATTTGACATCTTTTAACTTCTTAATTTTTTGACAAAGTGAATAATTATTACATTTAAAAAATATTTGTTATGTAATTGTAGTTATGTAAATAAACTTAAACTATCATGAACTATTTTATTTATAATTTATAATTTTATATACATTTATAATTTATAATTTTCTTCTAAATACATTTATATAAATTTCTTATAGAAATTTATAAATTTCTTTAAATACTACATGCCATAATAAACATTGCTTTAGTATGTAAACAATATTTCATACATGTTTCCTAAAATGCTGTTTTCTGAAAGTTGTTTTCATTAACATTACCATTTTTTTAAGCCAAAAGTTTAGCTTTCAACATGAATTAATCATACCATGAATACTTGGCCTCTACGATACTAGACTGGTTTAAGGAAATTTTGGGCCACTATGCTGGTCACAGGTTGAAGCCAATTTAAATATGAATTACTTTTTTGAACATATAAAACTGTACTAGGTCAGAAAGTAATTTTTACCTTATCAATCATACCTGTCTCTCTTGTTCAATATTTTTTCAGTTTTACACTGTAATGATAAAACTGACTGCAAATAAGGAACACTGTCTTTACATATCATGTTTAGATGCAACACCATTGAAAATGTTATTCTTGTCTCTCATAAAGATGACTGGCAAATATAAATATCTCAAATTAATTGTGATACAAAGAGAAATTGAATTCCACTACTTATTTCAAACTTTCATTAGATTTCTTAAAGGCAATGGTTAGAACACATTTAAATCAGCTTACACCTGCACTCTGGAGTGTGAAGTCAAATGCGTCTTTGGAAGCAGTTCTGCATAGCTAGTGGAGGTGGCAGAATTTCAGCTGATATATTTCAAATCCTAAAAGATGATGCTGTTAAAGTGCTGCACTAAATATGCCTACAAATTTGGTGGTGTGCTACACTCCCTGGGGTCTCAAGGACTAGGACACAACTGAGTGGCTGAACAATGCAACAACACATGCATTTAGATAGTATATTTACATAGAAGAAACACATAGCTTGAAAAGTAAAATTTTACACCAAACATGTCTTGCTCATCCCAAAGGTGTAAGTAATGGCATCTATGGTAGATTCTGGTATGTGCTTGTTTTCTATATTTGAGATTTGTTTTGCCTTACTTTATATTTTTAAGTTAAATTATGTTCATTATTTTTATTACTATTGTTGTTAGTGTTTTTAGGAGAAGATTGGGTAAGAGTATTTGGACTGGTGCTATTTGCTTGTGTGTGGTTAAGAAGGAAAAGTTAAGCTTGCAGGGCCTAAAACCTCATGGATGATGGAAGAGAAAGAAAGAGTAGCACTGATGTGCTGGCTTTACAGGCCACAAATCTGGAAGAATTGCTGCAGATGAGGAAAGAAGTGACACATGAGGAACTGCCTGATATTTACCAGCAATCATGAGCATGTGTTTTTTTTAGTATTACCTAGATTTATATGGAGTTATAGATTTATAAGGAGTTTCCTCTTTTGTTTTGTATTGTGCTTGGCTGGCCAACTGGTCTCCATTTCTTTGCCTAGAAGTATTGATCTATATACATGAACTATGAAGCGAGACACTCCATAAAGTATGCAGCACTTTGGTAAAAATTTTTCTGTATAGCTGTCTGCTGATAGAAGTGTCTTTTCACTGAAAAGGCATAAAAACTCAAATATGCTTCTTGTCCATAATCATTTTTCTTGAAGTAGATATTGGCAGAGGACAGAAAAATGCATTATCTTGTTCTCACCTAACCTTGTGCAACCTCTGACTACAGCATCCTGGACTCAATTATGATTATTTTTAAATGTCTAAATAGATAAATATATTTACAATTTCTCAGTATTTTATTTTATGGTAAATGTTGATAATATTACCAACAGAAAGAAACAACCATTGGTATTCCGAATAATTTTTAAAACGATAAAGCTATTATGAGACCAGATAGTTTGAGAATCACTGTCATAGTATCCCTTTGTAAACTGAAGCAAGATGCCTCCCTCACTATAAGCATCTCAATGAATATGAATTTGAACAAACTCCAGGTGATAGAGAAGGGCAGGGAAGCATGGCATGCTGCAGTTTACGGGGTCTCAAAGAGTCGCACAAGACTTAGTGACTGAATAAGAACAATGAGGAAAATCGGACTTTTTTTTTTTAACGTAGTTTGGACAATTATTTTATTTAGGCATTTTCCTTTAAAATTATATAACAGTTGCTGTTGTTTTTGTTAAGATTAACTTTTTATAATTTCTCAGGTCAGTAATGTCTTCAATGTACTTGTAGTAGTAGTTGCTAAGTCATGTCCAACTCTTTGCGACCCTATGGGCTGTAGCCCACCAGGCTCCTCAGTCCAAAGAATTATCCAGGCAAGAATACTGGAGTGGGTACCATTCCCTTTTCCAGGGGATCTTCCTGACCCATGGATCAAACCTGGGTCTCCTGCATTGCAGGCAGATTCTTTACCATCTGAGTCATGAGGGAAGCCCTTTCTTTCTTTAGCTAGATATAAGGCAGCAGTTTGTGATTTGGTAAAGATGGATCTACTGTCTCCACGATCTGCTTGAAAAAGCTATCTGGCTTCATGAATATAGAGACCAAAGTTAACACTTCAGATGAAGAGATCAATTAAGATTCATTCTTCATTCCATTTCTTTACCATGGGGGACAAATCTCCAGAGAATTAAATGCAACTGTTTCCCTGTCTTAGCAAGGGAGGACTTGTTCAAAGTATTGGTTTCTCCTCTGTGAACAGCTTAGCAATTTGTGCAAACATTGATCCCTTACCCCAGCTGGGAATTTGACAAGCTTTGCGTCTCTGTCCCTTTCTACTTGCACTTCAATTTAGTAAATCCTTTGAGGCTTTGTAACAGCAGACTTCCAAGAGATGGTATTGTTTGGGGATTTTCTATGTCGTGTTGGCTCTGGATTTTCTTTCAGCTAACTAAAAATATTTAAAATAGTAGAGTGAACAAACCTGAAGTTAAAACTGATGTCAGTTACCTAGACTCTGAGACTAGTCAAAACAGCAAAGTTTTTTTCCTATTAGTAAAGTTTCATTTCAATATAAAAATAAAGATCTTTACCTACTGACCTACTGATTTTTTCATAAAAAGACTTTCTATTTTAAGAACAGTGTGAAGTGCCCTGAAAAATTAAGAGGAAGGTACAGACTTCCAGTGTAGACTCTGCTCCTGAAACATGCAGAGCATCCCCCATTATTGACATCCCCCACAGAGTGATACCTTTGTTACAACTGATGAACCTACATTGACACATCATCATATAATCATTTGTCTAAAGTCCACAATTTATGCTACAGTTCACTTTTGGTTTTGCACATTCTATGGCTTTGAAGAAATGTGTAATGATATACATCCATCAGAGTGCCATACAGAGTGTTTTCTCTATTCTAAAAAGTCTCTATGTTCCACTTTTTCATTCCTCCCCTTACGACCTTTTTAACTGTCTCCACAGTTTTGCCTTTCCAGAATGTCATATAGTTGGAATCATACCATATGTTGCCTCTTCAGATTGCCTTCTTTCACTTAGTAGTATACTTTTAAAGATCCTCCTTGTCTTTTGATGGTTTGATATCTCATTTAATTTTAGTACTAAATACTCTTTCATTGGCAGAAAGCGAAGAAGAACTAAAGAGCTTGATGAAGGTGAAAGAGGAGAGTGAAAAAGCTGGTTTAAAACGCAACATTCAAAAAATGAAGGTCATGGCATCTGGTCCCATCACTTCATAGAAAATAGAGAAACAATGGAAACAGTGACAGACTTTCTTTCCTTGGGTTCCAAAATCACTGCAGGTGGTGACTTCAGCCATGAAATTAACAGACGCTTGCTCCTTGGAGAAAAGTTCTGACTAACCTAGACAGCATATTAAAAGGCAGAGACCTTACTTTGCCGACAAAGGTCCATCTGGTCAAAGCTAAGGTTTTTCCTGCAGTCATGTATGGATGTGAAGTTTGGACCATAAAGAAGACTGAGCACCAAAGAGTTGATGCTTTTGAACTGTGGTGTTGGAGAAGACTCTTGAGAGTCTCTTGGATAGCGAGGAGATCCAACCAGTCTAATCCTACAGGAAATCATTCCTGAATAGTCATTGGAAGGGCTGATGCTAAAGCTGAAGCTCTGATACTTTGGCCACCTGATGCATAGAGCCAATTCATTAGAAAAAACCCTGATGCTGGGAAAGATTGAAGGCAGGAGAAGAAGGGGATGGCAGAGAACAAGATGGTTAGATGGCATCACCAACTTGATGGACATGAGTTTGAGCAAGCTCCGGGAGTTGGCGATGGATTGGGGAAGCTTGGCGTGCTGCAGTCGATGGGGTCTCACAGAGTTGGAAATGACTGGGTGATTGAATAGCAACACTATTGCATTGGAATGTGCCACAGTTTATTTATATACATCTTGGTGCTTCCATGTTATGGGAATTTAGAATAAAGCTTCTAAAAAAAATCCATTTGCAAGTTTTGTTTTTTTTTTAATTTAATTTAATTTTATTTTATTTTATTTTTTTTTATTCTTTGAATCAGCCATGGATTTACATGTATTCCCAATCCCGATCCCCCCTCCCACCTCCCTCTCCACCCGATTCCTCTGGGTCTTCCCAGTGCACCAGGCCGGAGCACTTGTCTCATGCATCCCACCTGGGCTGGTGATCTGTTTCACCATAGATAGTATACATGCTGTTCTTTTGAAATATCCCACCCTCACATTCTCCCACAGAGTTCAAAAGTCTGTTCTGTATTTCTGTGTTCTTTTTCTGTTTTGCATATAGGGTTATCGTTTCCCTTTCTAAATTCCATATATATATGTGTTAGTATGCTGTAATGTTCTTTATCTTTCTGGCTTACTTCACTCTGTATAATGGGCTCCAGCTTCATCCATCTCATTAGGACTGGTTCAAATGAATTCTTTTTAATGGCTGAGTAATATTCCATGGTGTATATGTACCACAGCTTCCTTATCCATTCATCTGCTGATGGGCATCTAGGTTGCTTCCATGTCCTGGCTATTATAAACAGTGCTGCGATGAACATTGGGGTGCACGTGTCTCTTTCAGATCTGGTTTCCTCAGTGTGTATGCCCAGAAGTGGGATTGCTGGGTCATATGGCAGTTCTATTTCCAGTTTTTAAGAAATCTCCACACTGTTCTCCATAGCGGCTGTACTAGTTTCATTCCCACCAACAGTGTAAGAGGGTTCCCTTTTTCTCCACCCCTCTCCAGCATTTATTCTGTGTAGACTTTTGGATAGCATCATCTGACTGGCGTGTAATGGTACCTCATTGTGGTTTTGATTTGCATTTCTCTGATGAGATGATTGAGTCTCTACATTTTTTTGTTTTTTAAGTATCTCTTCTCTTCTTAATGTCTGTCTCTTCTTTGGTTGGCCATTTTTTTTGATTGGGTCATTTATTTTTCTGGAATTGAGCTGCAGGAGTTGCTTGTATATTTTTGAGATTAATCCTTTGTCTGCTGCTTCATTTGCTATTATTTTCTCCCAATCTGAGGGCTGTCTTTTCACCTTACTTATAGTTTCCTTTGTTGTGCAAAAGCTTTTAAGTTTCATTAGGTCCCATTTGTTTAGTTTTGCTTTTATTTCCAATATTCTGGGAGGTGGGTCATAGAGGATCTTGCTGTGATTTATGTCGGAGAGTGTTTTGCCTATGTTCTCCTCTAGGAGTTTTATAGTTTCTGGTCTTACATTTAGATCTTTAATCCATTTTGAGTTTATTTTTGTGTATGGTGTTAGAAAGTGTTCTAGTTTCATTCTTTTACAAGTGGTTGACCAGTTTTCCCAGCACCACTTGTTAAAGAGGTTGTCTTTTTTCAATTGTATATCCTTGCCTCCTTTGTCAAAGATAAGGTGTCCATAGGTTCGTGGATTTATCTCTGGGCTTTCTATTCTGTTCCATTGATCTATATTTCTGTCTTTGTGCCAGTACCATACTGTCTTGATGACTGTGGCTTTGTAGTAGAGTCTGAAGTCAGGCAGGTTGATTCCTCCAGTTCCATTCTTCTTTCTCAAGATTACTTTGGCTATTCGAGGTTTTTTGTATTTCCATACAAATTGTGAAATTCTTTGGTCTAGTTCTGTGAAAAATACCGTTGGTAGCTTGATAGGGATTGCATTGAATCTATAGACTGCTTTGGGTAGAATAGCCATTTGACAATATTGATTCTTCCAATCCATGAACACGGTATGTTTCTCCATCTGTTTGTGTCCTCTTTGATTTCTTTCATCAGTGTTTTATAGTTTTCTATGTATAGGTCTTTTGTTTCTTTAGGTAGATATACTCCTAAGTATTTTATTCTTTTTGTTGCAATGGTGAATGGTATTGTTTCCTTAATTTCTCTTTCTGTTTTTTCATTGTTAGTATATAGGAATGCAAGGGATTTCTGTGTGTTAATTTTATATCCTGCAACTTTACTATATTCATTGATTAGCTCTAGTAATTTTCTGGTAGAGTCTTTAGGATTTTCTATATAGAGGATCATGTCATCATTTGCAAGTTTTTATGTGGACATAAGTTTTCAGCTCTTTGGAGTAAATGCCAAGGAGAGTGACTGCTGGATCATACTGCTTCCCTAGTGGTTCAGTGTTAAAGAATCCACTTGCGATGTGGAGACACAGAAGACACAGGTTCTATCCCTGGGTCAGGAAGATCCCCTGACCTGAAGAAGGTAATAGCAACCCACTTCAGTGTTCTTGCCTGGAGAGACACATGCACAGAGGAGCCTGAAGGGCTACAGTCCATAGGGTCGCAATGAGTTGGATATGACTGAAACAACTTAGCAAGAATGCACGTGGTAAGTGTACCTTTAGTTTGTAAAACAGCAAACGGCCTTCCAAAATGTCCGCAACATTACGTGTTCCCACAAGCCCTGAATGAAAGTTTCTGTCTCTCCTCATATTTGCCAGCATTTGCTGTTATCAGTATTGTGGATTTTGGTGACAGTGGGAAGTGGTGACTCCTTTTAATTTAGATTTCCTTGATGACATAGGTGGACCCTCTTTTTATATGCTTATTTGCTCTCTCTGTATCTTCTTTGGTGAGGTGTCTGTTAAGGTCTTCGGTCCTGTTTTTTTTTTTTTTTTCTTTTTTTTTAAATCAAGCTGTCTCCTTTCTTGAGTTTTAAGAGTTATTCATTTATTTTAGATAACTGTTCCTTATCAGATGGATCTTTTGCAGATATTTTCTCCCAAGCTGTTCCAAGCTGATAAGTCTGTAGCTTGTCTTCTCATTCTCTTGACAACGTTTTACACAGAAGAGAAATTGTAATTTTAAGGACACCTAACTTATCAATCCTTTCTTTCATGAATCCTGCCTTTGGTGTTTTATCCAGAAAGCCATAGCCATACCCAAGGTCATCTAGGTTTTTTCTTAGTTATCTTGTAGGAGTCATCTAATAATTTCCATCAGAATAAACCTTTAGTATTTTCTTGTATGTATAAGCCTACAAATTCTCTCTTTTTAGGGAGATAGAAATGGGGGAAGATGGGTTTTTAAAGCCACTAAATTTCAGTGATAGCAGAGGGACTGTCTCCATCTTCTACTATTTTCTCATGTTTCTCTGATGAAAATAAAGTCTGTTGGTGAGAGAAGACTTTTTGTTACTGTAGTCTGTTTCCAGTTTACTTAGGGGTTTTCAACTCTTCAGAAAGCTCTTCTGATTGTTCACTCACCTTTAGTAGCTAAAAATTTAGAGTAGCTAACATATAAAAAAATGAGTCTCTGAGTATCAAAAGAAGTGTGACATACTCAGGAATATTTCTGAAACTCTGATTGACTACTTAAATGTCCTCTTGTGAACTCACTGCCTGATGGTATAAAATCATGATCTTGTGGTATATCTGTGCCTATGTGCCTTCACCAAACTGTATGTCCATGTAACATGCATTGGTTTACAATACTTAAGAATATTATATGTGCTTCTTTGTCTTATAAAGTTCTCTCTTTATGTTTGTTTGTGTGTGTGATTCTATTCTAAAGTAACTTTTGCAGTTATGTCTATATTAGTTCTGCCTTTTTTTGTATAGAGGAGAAATAATATCTGTAATTGCAAAATATTTTTTAAACAATAGGGACATAACATCTGTCACACTCAAGCCTCAAAACTTGAGATTTTGACACTCAAAAGAGTAATTTTAAAGGATTTTATGATGTAGTTTTACAATGAATTTCCATAATTTTTTATATTTACAAATTTTCTGATAAATATGTGTGCATTACACTAGTGAGATAAATGATGAGAAATCTTCCACTTCCATGAAGAAAGATAAATTATTCCAAGCCCTAATTACACAAAGGCCCTCCAAATTAAAATGTCACTTATGCTGTTGGTGGGCACAGAGTTGTTGTTAAAGCTGGGATTTGATTCACGTTATCCCAGACAACAAAACGAGCCATAGAGAATCATGACTGAATCATCTTAGCTCCATGATTTGATATGGGTATTAGGAAAATAACTAATTTTTCTGAGCTACAATAATTCCAAATTTATAAAATAGTTGTGAGAATTTTATAAGGTAATGTATAGAAATTACTTAGCTTTGTATATGACACTTAAGTAATTTCTCAAAAACAATAGCATTGATAGAGAAAAGGAAAAATAGTACATTTTGGAAAAGCCCACAGAAATGATAAAACAAAAAAAAGATCAATTTGTTGAAACAACTAGGAAATTCTACATCTTGATCATGATAAGAAGAAAAACAAGAGTTAACAAAATGTTTAATTTTCCATCATTACACAAGAATATTCTCTCCACAGCACAAAGAACAGAAATGTAACAAAAGCATACAGTTGAAATGTGTTAGATTATTTTCAGCTATGTTTTTTTTTAATTTTTAGTTTATTTGAATTTTAAAGGAATGAAAGTCTTTTAAAAGACATTTAAGATGAAGGACTTATTTATGACTCAGGGAACTCAAACAGGGACTCTAACAATCAGAGGGGTGGGATAGGAAGGGAGATAGGAGGGAGATTCGGGACGGAGGGGACATACGTATATCTATGGCTGATTCTTGTTGATGCTTGACAGAAAAAAAAAATTCTATAAAGCAGTTATCATTCAATTAAAAATAAATTAATCAAAATTTTAAAAATATATTTAAGATGAAGGAAGCACTTTTGCATATTTTCTTATTGGTTTACTCATGTCTAAGGTATTAGGGCATTTTTGTCATCAAATTATTCAGAGCATGCTTTGGGAAAAGATAAATGGAGAAGAACATAAATAATGAAAAAATAGAGAATAAGAGCAAACACTTATAAAGTTTTTACCTATGAATATATGTATCACTTATGAATATATGTGTCATTTCAACCAGTTCTCACAGCAACCAATTTATATGGGAAAAACTTAACCCTCCACTTAGAGATGAAGAAAGTATGGAAAAGAGAGTTAAGTTAACCATCTAAAGATCAGTATGAACACATGTGTAGTCACACAAAGTTAACATTTATATATTAGCAATTGGAGAATAAACACCATAGAAACTATGAAGAATCTTGAAAGGAGGGGATTAGAGAAAAGTCATGAAATGACTCATGTCATTTCAAGAGCTAGATTTAATCAGACAAACATACTGGCAAGCATTTTCAGAAATGTGAGCCAACTGAGTTGCTAGAATAGTCAGTAGCCTTATTTCAGAATGCAGGGCTTTTACAAATCTGTGCATGTCTTACTTTAGAAAAAACGGGTCAATAAAAACTTATATTAATGGAATTTGGACTAAGTCTCTAATCCTAATTTGGCTGAGTACAAGCTTTCTGTTTGTGGAAAATGGTATAGTTTGTTCTGCAAGTTATGGTTTCTATCAAATCCTCAGTTCTACTCTCACAAACCAAATTCTAACAGGATTCATTTTTTTTTTAAGTTTATCAGATAAATAAAACTACTTTTCAAAATTTTTAATAAAAAAAAAGAGGTAAAGACAAGTTATGTCACCTATGTGAGACTGAACAGTAAAGAGAAGTCGAGTTGGTTTTGAAAGCAGAAGCTACAGCTTCCTTTTCTAAGCTGGGGACTACCATGCTCTCTGAACTCTAATAAGTAGAAGCATTATATAAAGAAGCTGTGTTGGGAAGCAAAAATGCATGTATGTGTGTGCATTATGCTTGCCTTAAATTTTGGAAAATTTAACCAAGATGAATTGCTTTAAAGGAAAGAAACTATAATGCTTCCATTCAAAGGCCCACTTGATTTTAGTCCTTTATCTTACTTAGTGATTCTGCTGTATAATCTCTTTGAGCATTTGTTGGCTTGACACAAATATATTAATATTTATTGTGCTGAGAGTACTTTCTCTAAAGTTTATAAGAGCTTTCACTGAGGAGTTTGACTATAACAAATAATTCCTAAAAATAACTCAGTTATTGAATTGTATAATACAACTTTGTATTTTAACCCAATTAAAACAGTGTAGGGCAACAACTGAGATAAAAACAAATTCATTTAAAATTGTGATAATTTTAGCTAAGAAACAGAGCTAGAGTACTTTACTATTTCATACAATATTCCATTTTGGAAATCTGTTTTAAACTATAACCCTAAATATAAAGTAGCTTACACAAACTATAGATATTGAAATTCCTGCAACTTTTAAAAATATTCCAAGATTAACGTATGAGTTTCTCCAAGTCAGCGCTTTCATTATAGTATATTTATTTCAATTTGTTATTATTTGCAAATGCTATCTCAGAAACTCTCTAAGTCATATATCTATATATGTATCTATATCTATCTATTTTGCCCTACCCAATGTTATAAGCTATTTATTTAGTTTTAAATTTGAAAATTAAATGGCAACATTTACTTTGATAATGAAAGCATTTATGGGGTTATTAAATATAAAACTATTGAATACTTTTCCTGTATTGAGCATGATTAATGTATAATATTTATTTTGTTCTTTTACTGCTGTGGATTTATTTTCAAGACCTTCTACTACAACACATAGTGATGATATATTTTATACACCAACTCAATACACACATACAAATACCATATGATATCATTTATCTGTGGAATCTAAAAAAAAAAAATTATACAAATGAACTTAACCTACAAAACAGAAATAGACTTACAGACATACGAAGCAAACTGATGGTTACCAACTGGGAAGAAGGGAGAAGGATACATTAGAAGCTCAGGATTACAGCACAAGGAACTATGTTCAATATCTTATATCCTATAATGGAAAATAATTGGTAAAGGAATACTCACATATAAAATGTATAACTGAACCACTTTGAGGTACTTCTAAAACTAATACAACATTGTAAATCTATACTTTAAAAAAAAAAAAGGCATACACAGACTGAGAAAACCAGTGCATTAGAAAACTCCCACTTACTCTATGTAATAAGCATTAATATTTTTTTATTCAATACCATGCTATTTGGCTCTTCATGTTTAATTTTGAGTGTGTGTTGTGATCAGTATATTGAAGTGCTACCATTTAACACAATTCTAGGGTGCTTTATTCTATTGTTGAAACTGAAAAGGAAAAAGGAAAAAATATTTGTATATAGATTCTTATGCACATACTCCTTTTGATTCCTTTGCAGTTGCGTCTGTATACATATGATCTACATAGGTGAATCATATTTAGAAGATACAAGGGACTTTGCATTTAACACGTTGTGCTCCTGCTGCTTTTTCTGCTTGCAATTAGAAACAACTAGGGCTTCCCTGCTGACTCAGACAGTAAAGAATCTGCCTGCAATGCAGGAGACCTGGGTTCAATCCCTGGTTTGGGAAGATCGCCTGGAGAAGGGAAGGGCTACCCACTCCAGTATATTTGCCTGGAAAATCCCATGGAATGAGGAGACTAGCAGGCTACAGTCCATGGGGTCTCAAAGAGTCAGCACAGGATTGAGCAACTAACACCTTCACTTTCACTTTCAAATAGGGTGTTAAACATCTATTTTGCTCATGAATGACCAAGCAGATATACTTTGTTTTTGTTTTCTGAGCCATGAGTAACAACAGTTTTTATTGTGGCAACTGAATTCTCAGTCATCTTTTTAATGATACAGAATTAGTACAGTTCTGAAGCCAGAGCCTTCCTGCTGCTTCTGCTGCTAAGTCGCTTCAGTCGTGTCTGACTCTGTGCGACCCCATAGACGGCAGCCCACCAGGCTCCCCCGTCCCTGGGATTCTCCAGGCAAGAGCACTGGAGTGGGTTGCCATTTCCCTCTCCAATGCATGGAAGTGAAAAGTGAAAGTGAAGTCGCTCAGTCGTGTCCGACTCCTAGCGACCCCATGGACTGCAGCCCACCAGGCTCCTCCGTCCATGGGATTTTCCAGGCAAGAGTACTGGAGTGGGCTGCTATTGCCTTTTCCTACGAGGCTTCCTAATAGTATACAAATAAATAACTAACAGAATAAAAAAATATATAATAAGTAGGGATTCATTTTTAAAGAAAGAACATAAAGTTTATAATCAATGAACTAAAGTTGTTGAACAATTTAAGAAGCCCTAAACAATGTAGGAGAGATTTCTGGGTCAGGAGGATCTTCTGGAGAATGGATAGGCTACCCACTCCAGTATTTCTGCACTTCCCTGGTGGTTCCGGTGGTACAGAATCCACATGCAACGTGGAAAACCTGGGTCCCATCCCTGGGTTGGGAAGATCCCCTGGAGGAAGGCATGGCAACCCACTCCAGTATTCTTGTCTGGGAGAATCCCCAAGGACATAGCAGCCTGGTGGGTTACAGTCCATGGGGTCGCAAAGAGTCGGACACGACTGAGTGACTAAGCACACAGCACAAATTAAAAGTCATCCCATGTTTATCATGAGAAAACATGACATTTTAGAATGGCGATATTTCCAAACTGATCTACACATTCAACACAATCCTTCTAAAATCCCATTTGGCTTCTTTATAGAAATTGATGAAGGCCATAGCATTTTTTTTTAAAGAAAAGAGTAAGGTTGAAGAACTCAAATTTCTTTATTTAGAAACTTTTGCAAAGCTACCACATTCAAGAGGGTATGGTGCCACCATAAAGATAAACTTATGGATCAGGGGACTAGAATTTATTCTTAGGAAATACATCTTACGTTTATGGTAAATTGAACTGAACAAGTGTATAGACATTTCAAAGTGTAAAAAAATAGCATTTTAATTAAATGTTAACATAAATATCTACATGTTAATGGTAAACTCGACCTTCTCTTTCATACTGTGTATAAAAATGAACAAATAACAAACAGAAACCTGAGAGTAAGAGCTAAATTAGAAATTTACCTAAATTAAAAGTTTCTCAGAAAAAAAAAAAAAAAAGATGTAAATTTCTGACTCTGAAGTAGAGAACGGTTTCTTGGATATAGCGCCAAACTACAGGCAACAAAATATATATATATATAAAGCAGACTTCATCAAAATTCAAAAATTTACTCGGAGAACATTATCAAAAATGTGAAGACAACATACCAAATAGGAGAAAAGATTTGCAAATCATGTATCTGATAAAGAGTGGTGTCCAGAATATATAAAAGGCTCTTAGAAGTCAAAAATAAAAGGAAAGTTCATTAAAAAAAAATGCAAAGTATCTGAGTAGCATTTTTTCCCAAGAAAATGTATAAATGTCAAGTAAATACATGACAAAATTTTTCTATCTGGGAAATGCAAACTAATACCAAAATGGGATATCATTTCTCCCACAGGAATGGTTCATATAAAAAATGTTGATAATAACAAGTATTGGCAAAGATATGGAGAAATTGAAACCCTTATAAGCTGCTGGCAGGAATGGAAAAGAATGTAGTTGTTTTGCAAAACAATTTGGCCATCGTTCCAAAAGTTAAACAGAGTTATCATATAATCCATTAATTAAACTCGAAGATTGAAGTGCATACGAAGATTATTGAAAATATACACCCATGCAAAAGCTTGTATATCACTATTTATACCAGTATTACACATAATAGTCAAAACGTAGAAACAACTCAAATGCCCATCAACTGATAAATGCATGAAACCAAATGTTTTGTACAATGGGCTATTATTCTGAAATAACCTAGAACCTATTATATAGGGTGAAGTGAGTGAGAAAAAGAAAGAGAAGTATTGTACTCTAAAGCACATATACGGAATCTAGAACAATGGTACTGAAGAATTTATTTACAGGGCAGCATTGGAGAAACAGACATAGAGAATAGACTTGTGGACATGGGGAGAGGGGAGGAGAGGGTGAGATGTATGGAAAGAGTAACATGGAAACTTACATTACCATATATAAAATAGATAGCCAATGGGAATTTGCTGTATGGCTCAGGAAACTCAAACAGGGGCTCTGTATCAACCGAGAGGGGTGGGATGGGGAGGGAGATGAGAGGGAGGAAAAAAGAAAAAAAAAAAATGATAATATAGAAGTGAAGTGAAATGAAGTTGCTCAGTCATGTCTGACTCTTTGCGACTCCATGGACTGCAGCCTACCGGGCTCCTCCATCCATGGGATTTTCCAGGCAAGAGTACTGGAGTGGGGTGCCATTGCCTTCTCCACAGGATCTTCCCAACCCAGGGATAGAACCAGGGTCCCCCACATTGTAGGCAGACGCTTTACCGTCTGAGCCACAAGGGAAGCCCTGATAATATAGAGATACATGTTATAACTTGAATTAGCCTTGAAATCATTATGTTCAATGAAAGAAGTCAGTCATAAAAGGTCACACATATACTGGCATATATGCCTAATATAAAATAACCTTATAAGTATGTCTGCATATGTGTGAGTATACTTCAAAAGACCACATTTTAATTATCTAAGCATTGACTTTTACAGAGATGCTTATTCAGAGATTTAAAACTATACCATATGTGCCAGAGACAAAAATGAACTATATATGTTCCTTTTGAGAGGGTATTCATAACATTTGAAATTTTGTAAATTTCCTTTGTGTATAGTTCCTGTTTTGACAAAAAGTATATGGTCCATATGGTAAAAGAAACAATGCAAGCAAGCATCAGAGTTCTGGAAGAATTTCATGTTCCAGTTCCCCTGGGTTTTTTCTTGTACGTGGGCTATGCTCTGTCACTGAATTCAACCAGTGTGGTCTGTGTAAGAAAACTTGGTTTCCTGTGTGTTCAAATCATAAGCTCCAAGCAGGATTTTATATTCCAAGCAGGATTTTATGGCATTTTATCAGGCTAGGTTGACAAAATAGGTTAGACAAATTGAAAACTCTTAGTTAAACAACACATAGTAAATCCTATTGCCCTTATCTTGGCCAAGAGTCAACAGACATTTAACTATCCCCATAGATAAATACAGAGTTTTTTCAGTCTATCTGTAAATCAACTCTATCTACTACACATAACAACTAGTCACATGTGGTTATCAAATATTTGACACATGGTTTTTGGAAGTGTAGAATTAAATATTATTTACTATATATTTAAATTACTATAAAATTACACAGCCACATGTATCTAATGGGTATAGTCCTTGACAGCACAGATCTGATTATTTACAATATTCCTGGTGATTCAGATGGTAAAGAATCTGCCTGCAATGAGGAAAACCTGAATTCAATCCCTGGGTTGGCAAGATCCCCTGGAGAAGGAAATGGCAACCCTCTCCAGTATTCTTGCCTGGGATTTCCATGCACAGAGGAGCCTGGAGGGCTACAGTCATGGGATCACAAAGAGTTGGACATGACTGAGTGACTTTTACTTTCACTAGTGGCTATATAAATATAAATAACTGCACATACAAACAGAGCAAGTAAATGTGTAGAACCCAAAATGCTTTACTGTGTTATTTAAGTTTGGGTATGAAGAATAATGTCCAAATCCCAATTCCTAATGGTCCCAGGTTAAGCTATGTGTGTAACATCTGCTGTTACATGAGTTTCTCCTATCTAAAGAGAATTATATTGTATTTTTTTAATCTTGAAGACTTCATCTGAAAACACTGATTTTTTTTTTTTTTTTTTGCATTTGGAGTGGGTCATATTTGGTTACACCTTACTTGCTTGCTGCTGCTACTGGTAAGTCACTTCAGTCATGTCCGACTCTGTGCGACCCCATAGATGGCAGCCCACCAGGCTTCCCCACCCCTGGGATTCTCCAGGCACGAACACTGGAGTGGGTTGCCATTTCCTTCTCCAATGCATGAAAGTGAAAAGTGAAAATGAAGTCGCTCAGTCATGTCCAACTCTTAGTGACCCCATGGACTGCAGCCAATCAGGCTCCTTCATCCTTGGGATTTTCCAGGCAAGAACACTGGAGTGAGTTGCCATTGGAACCTGGAAAGTTAGGTCCACGAATCAAGGCAAATTGGAAGTGGTCAAACAGGAGATGGCAAGAGTGAACATCTATATTTTAGGAACCAGTGAACTACAATGGACTGGAATGGGTAAATTTAACTCAGAGGACCATCATAACTACAACTGTGGGCAAGAACCCCTTAGAAGAAATGGAGTAGCCATCATGTCGACAAAAGAATCCGAAATACACTACTTGGATGCAATCTCAAAAATGACAGAATGATCTCTGTTTGTTTCGAAGGCAAACCATTCAATATCACAGTAATCCAAGTCTATGCCCCGAAAAGTAATGCTAAAGAATCTGAAGTTGAACAGTTCTGTGATGAGCTACAAGACCTTCTAGAACTAACACCCAAAAAAGATGTCCTTTTCATTATAGGGGACTGCAATGCAAAAGTAGGAAGCCAAGAGATATGTGGAGTAACAGGCAAATTTGGCCATGGCTTACAGAATGAAACAGGGCAAAGGCTAACAGTTTTGCCAAGAGAATGCACTGGTCATAGCAAACACCCTCTTCCAACAACACAAGAGAAGACTCTACACATGGACATCACCAGATGATCAATACTGAAATCAGATTGATTACATTCTTTGCAGCCAAAGGTGGAGAAGCTCTATACAGTCAGCAAAAACATGGCCAGGAACTGATTGTACCTCAGATCATGAACTCCTTATTGCCAAATTCAGACTTAAGTTGAAGAAACTAGGGAAAACCACTAGACATTCATGTATGACCTAAATTAAATCCCTTACAATTATACAGTGGAAGTGAGAAATAGATTCAAGGGAATAGATCTGATAGATATAGTGACTGAAGAGCTATGGACAAAGGTTCACAACATTGTGCAGGAGGCAATGATCAAGACCATCCCCAAGAAAAAGAAATGCAAAAAGGCAAAATGATTGTCTGAGAAGACCTTAAAAATAGCTGTGAAAATAGGTGAAGTGAAAGGCAAAAGAGAAAAGGAAAGATATACCCATTTGAATGCAGAGTTCCAATGAATAGCAATGAGAGTTAAGAAATCCTTCCACAGTGATCAATGCAAAGAAATAGAGGAAAACAACAGAAAGGGAAAGACTAGAGATCTCATCAAGAAAATTAGAGATACCAAGGGAATATTTCAGGCAAAGATGGGCACAATGAAGGACAGAAATTTGATGGACCTAACCAAAACAGAAATATTAAGAAGAGGTGGCAACAATACACAGAAGAACCATACAAAAAAGATCTTCATGACCCTGATAATCATGAAGGTGTGATCACTCACCTAGAGCCAGACATCCTGGAATGGGAAGTCAAGGGGACCTTAGGATACATGGCTATGAACAAAGCTAGTGGAGGTGATGGAATTCCAGTTGAGCTATTTCAAATCCTGAAAGATGATGCTGTGAAAGTGCTGCACTCAATATGACAGCAAATTTGGAAAACTCAGCAGTGGCCTCAGGACCAGAAAAGGCCAGTTTTCATTCCAGTCCCAAAGAAAGGCAATGCCAAAGACTGCTCAAACTACCACACAATTGCACTCATCTCACACACTAGCAAAGTGATGCTCAAAATTCTCCAAGCCAGGCTTCAACAGTACGTGAAACATGGACTTCCAGATGTTCAAGCTGGTCTTAGAAAAGGCAGAGGAACCAGAGATCAATTTGCCAACATCTGTTCGATCATTGAAAAAGCAATAGAGTTCCAGAAGAACATCTATTTCTGCTTTATTGACTAAGCCAAAGTCTTTGACTTTGTGGATCACAACAAACTGTAGAAAATTCTTAAAGTGATGGGAATACCAGACCATCTGATCTGCCTCCTGAAAAATCTGTATGCATATCAAGAAGTAACAGTTAAAACTGGATATGGAACAACAAACTGGTTCCAAATCGGGAAAGGAGTACGTCAAGGCTGTATATTGTCACCCTGCTTATTTAGCTTATATGCAGAGTACATCAACAGAAATGCTGGATTGGATGAAGCACAAGCTAGAATCAAGATTGCTGGAAGAAATATCAGTAGCCTCAGATATGCAGATGACACCACACTTGTGGCAGAAAATGAAGAACTAAAGAGCCTCTTGATGAAAGTGAAAGAGGAGAGTGAAAAAGTCGACTTAAAACTCAATATTCAGAAAACTAAGATCGTGTTATCCAGTCCCATCACTTCATGGCAAATAGATGGGAAACAGTAGAAACAGTGACAGACATTATTTATTTATTTATTTTGAGCTCCAGAATCACTGCAGATGGTGATTGCAGCCATGAAATTAAAAGACGCTTACTCTTTGGAAGAAAAGTTATGACCAACCTAGATAACATATTATAAAGCAGAAACATTACTTTGCCAACAAACATCCATCTACTCAAAGCTACAGTTTTCCAATAATCATGGATGGGTGTGAGAGTTGGACTATAAAGAAAGCTGAGTGCCGAAGAATTGATGGTTTTGAACTGTGGTGTTGGAGAAGACTCTTGAGAGTCCCTTGGTCAGCAAAGGAGATCCAACCAGTCCATCCTAAAGGAAATCAGTCCTGAATATTCATTGGAAGGACTGATGCTGAAGCTGAAACTCCAATACTTTGTCCAGCTGACCGAAGAACTGACTCAATGGAAAAGTCCCTGATGCTAGGAAAGATTGAAGGTGGGAGGAGAAGGGGATGACAGAGGATGAGATGGTTGGATGGCTCCACTGACTCAATGGACATGAGTTTGAGTAAACTCTGGGAGTTGGTGTTGGACAAGGAGCCCTAGTGTGCTGCAGACCTTGGGGTCGCAGAGAGTCGGACGTGACTGAGTGACTAACGGAACTGAACTTTCACATGAGGTCTTGCCTTAAAAAGTTTCAGTTTACCAAACATTCTGGCACAAATTTGTTAGCAATCCTGTTTAAGTTTGTAGTCCTTTACTACCTTACAAAACTGAAATTTGAATTTTATTCAAAGTATCTCCAGATTGAGCCAAAGTAGCAATTTATTTATTGTTAAGTAACTCTAGTTTAAATAACTCTGGGCAATTTTTTTTTTCATTTATTTTTATTAGTTGGAGGCTAATTACTTTACAATATTGTAGTGGTTTTTGTCATACATTGACATGAATCAGCCATGGATTTACATATATTCCCCATCCCGATCCCCCCTCCCACCTCCCTCTCCACCAGATTCCTCTGGGTCTTCCCAGTGTGGGTGAAACAGATCACCAGCCCAGGTTGGATGCATGGGCAATTTGCTTTTATGGATGAATATTTCATGGTGTTTTTAATTAAATTCTCAAACCATTTTATCATCAGTATCAGTATTATCAAAGGCATTGCTGATATCAAATTAATATTATCAATTATACCAGTATTATGCCAAATTGAGTGTATATTCTGTATATATTTACCTTATTTTTTAAGTCAGTTGGAATTTATAATATTAACAGCCTTTTTAACAAAAACAACTTCCTTTCATCTACCAAATACTGTCATGGATTAAGTTTAAAATTGAAAGGAGAAAAACTTTCAGTTAATTCCAGATTCCAATCCTAGTTGGACATAGTTGTACCTTTTCTCGTACTTCCTTAGGATCATGCTATATGGGTAGTAGGCAACCCCAAATAAACTTTAGTTAATGCTTCCCATAGCATTGGATATTGGAGCTGTTTCTAGTAGAAATTGACCCCAAAACTGACACTGGTTTCTGTATGTCAGTCATTCCATATCTTTATTATTCCTCTACACACACACACATACGCATGCAACTTGCTTTTGGATGCAAATTCTCTTCCAGAGTCAAATGAATCTTCAGTAGGTCATCATTTACAAGCAGCTGAATATTGATGACAGGGTTGATAACTTTGCATTCTATAATTGTGACTAAATGTAGTTCTGGATTTCAAAATTTTTAATAGTACTTTTAGCCTGTTATTTACATGGCTAAGTGCTTTTGAAGTTGTTTTGAATTTATCTGGTGTCAGAATACACTATAAGAATAATGAGGGACAAATTTGAAAAGTGCATTAAACATCACCGACGGCTATCATCACTTTATCAATGCTAAATAATAAAACTATTCCTAACCATATAATGCATAATAAAAGTCAAAGAAAATTATTTTAAAAGCTAAAATAATGAGTTTTAAAGTGATAGCATAATGAAAAGAAATGACAGTAGTCAAGCAGTAGATAAACACAAATGAAAATAAAAATAAAATTAACATGTACCAGAGATAGTTGGTTTATTCAGACAATTCACTAAAAATATGTTCCTCATTAGTGTTTTACAATATTTAAATCAATCCCTTCCCATCTCTTTTATTAGTATGAATTTTAGAGGGGTTATAAAAAAGGTTTTATGTTTGTTTTTGCCAAGACTATATTAAGTTTCATTGAAAACACTCTTTAACATAATAATATTAATAAATCAAGTTACTAAGGTTAGGTCTTTTCTAATATTTAATTTCTAAATTTATCTCAAAAATGTCTCTCCATAAAAGTATGATTTTGAAATAGTTTTCATTTTTAATTAAAAATTATATATGATTTACATTCAATAATTTATATTCTCTTTGTGACTATTATTTTGATGCTCACTATCATTATCTGAATAACTGTAGTCTGATTAACAAAGTCCATAGAGAAAAAAACACAGTGATTGTGATGGTTAATTGTATGTGTCAACTTGGCTAGGCCATGATACCCAAATATTAGATCAAATCCTATTCTAGTTATTTCTATGAAAGAAGTTTTAAATGATGTTAACTTACATCAGTAGACTGAGTAAAGCAGATTGTCCTCCATAATGTGGGTGGACCTCATTCAATCACTTGAAGGCCTTAAAGCGGAAAAAAAAAAAAAAAAAAGTGACCTTCCTGGATAAAGAGGAAATTCTGCCAGAGGACCACCTTTGGACTCAAACTAAAGTTCTCACCTGGGTCTCCAGTCTACTCGCCAACCCTGTAGATTTTTTACTTAGAAAGTCATCAAATTGTGTGAGCCAATTCCTTAAAACAGATCTCCTTCTCTATAAATATATGAAGTGCAAGTGGCTTTGGAACTAAGGAATGGATAGAGGCTAGAAGAATTTTGAGGTGAATGTTAGGGAAGAAAAAACAAAACTAGATTTCCTTAAAGAGACTCTTGATAGAAATATGGATGTTCAAGGCACATCTGGTGAGGCTTCAGATGGAAAGAATATAATTTTGGACACTGCGGGAAATGTGAAAAGTGAAAGTTTGAATTCGCTCAGTCATGTCTGACTCCTTGCGACCCCATGGACTGTAGCCTACCAGGCTTCACCGTCCATGGGATTTTCCAGGCAAGACTACTGGAGTGGGTTGCCATTTCCTTCTCCAGGCGATCTTCCGAACCCAGGGATTGAACCCCGGTCTCCTGCATTGTAGGCAGACGCTTTACCGTCTGAGCCACCAAGGAAGTCTGAAATGTAGTTTCGGGGGGAATGTAGTTCTTATTAAATGGCAAATAATTGGTGTTCTGGAGCTAGTACCAGAGATCACTTTTCCACCAGATAGACTTATCTGTAGGGCAGGTAATTTTGTTTACTAAATATCTTGTCTTTTCACTTTCCTGTAAGTTGTCTTCCCCTACATTGAAGGCTCAGACCCCTATTACTTTCCTAAGCCTCAACCATCTGGCAGCCTTTAGAATTTCATATCTGTGTTGAACTTGTGTACAAACAAATGTATATGCATAATTAATTTTATCCCATTAATCTGTCTTATATTACAAGGGTTCTCAGCTAAGAACCTAGACAGATAGAAGAAAAAAATTTTTTTTCCTGTACTACATTTAATTCACAATTCTTCTACAAATAAATTTCTGCTTCCTCTCTGACAGTCCTTTGAATTTTTGTGTTACTAAACATGCCATAATTTGTAGTGGCTAATAAATTTTTGAGTTTATATTGTACAGTTTCATCTCTTTCTCTCTCCCTTCTTATATAAGGTTTATAAATCCTTAAGGAACAAACAGCCTATCTATATTTTTGTAGCATTTATGCTCAGTCACTTCAGCGGTGCCTGACTCTGCACAAGTCCATGGACTGTAGCCTGCCAGGCTCCTCTGTCCATGGGATTCTCCAAGGCTCTTAAGAACACTGGAATGGGTTTCCATGTGCCCCTCCATGGGATCTTCCCGACACAGGGGTCAAACCCATGGCATCTCCTGTGTCTTCTGCATCACAGGCAGATTCTTCACCGCTGAGCCACCTAGGAAGCCCATATCTTTGAAGACCTAGTGTCAAGTCATCTATTGGAATTCATCTTTTAAGACCTTTCATTTTACATTACTAACTTCTCAGCATTCAATTAATATCATAGCAAATTGTTTACCCTTTAAAGGATCACAAAGTTTACCTGTAAACAATTAAGCTCACATAAGCTTTCATAAAGGTTTATCCCACAAGCAAAATCTCAAGGAGATCAGGGAGCCCTTTGTAAATGGGGTTAGTGTGATCTAAGGCTTAAAGGATGAATAGCTGAGGAAGAAAAGTGATTCTAGCCAAAGTGAAATCCAGGTGGGGTGAAAATACTTATTGCCATGCACATACAACTTGACATATTTTAGCATGAGTGGAATACAGTGGGAAGGGTTTGGTGGGGGTGAGTATGTCAAATGATAAAAAGAAACAGTAAGCGGTAAGCAAGGGTGATATTAACATTCATCTACACTTTGCTAATATGTTTGAACTTTATCCCTCGGAAAATGAAAACTTACAGAAATATTTTAAGGGAAAGGATTGCTATCATCCAATTTGCATAATTTCTTGATCTCAGTAAGCTCTCAATACATAAAGAAGATGAGAATGAATTAGTTAATTTTCTGGTTGACTTTGAAATAGCTTTCTCTTTTAAAATGCACATCTATTTTCAGAAAAAGGAAATTTTATGAAAAGATCTTGGATCATTTCTTTCAGTGATACCAGAAATATCAGCCAAAGAGATATGGTATTGGTAATTTGATATTGATTTAACTTGAATAGCTTGCTTTATTCTCATTCTTGAAAGACTGTATGATAACAAAACCTCTCATTCACTGAAATATGTTTCCCTTGGTGGGTATTTTGTGTAGCAAGTCCCAGTTGGAACATTAGAAACGTCACAATGTTTTTCACATGGAGTAAACTTTTATGGGTAAAAATACATTTGTAGGCCTAAGAGATTTATTTAATTAGTTGTGTAGGTATGTACTCACCTATTTACTCATTATTAAGCTTTCTATGTCAAGTTCCTAGCAGATGCCCCATGTGTTGTGTCTGAGCTCAGTTGTACCAGACTCTTTGCAACCCCATGGACTGTAGCTCACCAGATTCCTGTTTCCATGGAATCTTCCAGGGAAGAATACTGGAGCGGCTTGACATTTCCTTCTCCAGGGATCTTCCCAACCCAGGGATCGAACCCATGTCTCTTAAGTCTCCTGCATTGGCAGGCAGGTTCTTTACCACTAGTGCCACTTGGGAAGCAGATGTGCCAAGAGGAAACCAAAAACCTATTGTGAAGTATATCTGATACCTGAGAGTATCAATAATAAAAATTATTCTTCAAAGAAATTTTACTATGCAGATTATACTTACATTGAAATAATAATTTTCCAGGCCCAATATAGAGCTGCTCCTGCTCAGGGTGCCACAAACTGTCTTGCAAACTGCAAGACAGACAAGTTTCATGTCCCTGCAAATGCTTTGCCTGACCAGAAATATAGTGTATCCAGTCAGGCAGTCCCCTAAGACTAAGTCAACTCTGGGTCTTATCTCCTTAAAGATTAACTATGAGGCCCCAGTCAGCCAAATATTTTTGTCTCTTCCATGTCCTTTAAAACTCTTTACACTATAAAGGCTTCTTGCCTTCTATCCTATTTTTGCAAGAATACTGTCCACTACATTAAGTGTTGAATAAAGTTTCTTTGCAACATCTCAATTGTTTTCTTTAACCTTCTTACAATTTGTTACATGCTGATTGTTATATATTTTGAGTTTTCTTCATTTAGCCGATAGTTTTGTACACTTTCCATTTCCAGTGTATTTTTCTGGGCTTAGATGCAGTGAATAAGCAAATATGAGGTCCTAGTTCTCACAGAGCTTGCACGCAGTCTTGAAGATGTATAATACACAAATAAAAAAATATTTCAGGAGGCTATCTGTGAAAAAAATATAATAAAGTAATATGATACAATTGGCAGGGGTAGAGGTCAGGAAGGTTTCAGAGAAAGAGCCAAACTTGTGAATTAGACAATGTCAAGGTTTCCAGGCAGAGAGAAGAGTAATGAAAGGCTTGAAACAAAATGATCTTGACATATTCAAGGAAGGGTCAGAAAGCACTGATACTTTTCTTATTTAAATCAAGTGCCACTCAAGTGTAATTGTAGTCTTAATGCTTTCTTTACTAAAGAGGCTGACAGTAACAATGGGGCATAATATTGGCTATGAGAGTGTAATCACAGGCATCAAAAATCTGCATTCGACAGACTCAGGATGTGCTTGTCTGATACAAGAAGGCTGGTTTTCTGCACAGCCTAGTATCTGAATCAAAGAGGTTGCAACTGAAATGAAGGGTCAGCACAACACCAAAATTGACCTTCTGAAGGCAGGGGTCCTGCTGGGACTATAGCCAAGAAATTATAAATAGACTTCACCCAGTGTATTTAATTATAAGTAGAGTTTCTTGCACTGCTAGGAGATCAAACCCGTCAACCCTAAAGGAAATCAACCCTGAATAGTCCCTGGAATGACTGATGCTAAAGCTGAAGCTCCAATACTTTGGTCACTTGATGCAAAGAGCCAACTCACTGGAAAAGACCCTGATGCTGGGAAAGATTTAAGGCAAAAGGAGAAGGGGGTGGCAGAGAATGAGATGGTTAAATAGCATCACTGACGCAATGTACATGATTTTGAGCAAACTGCAGGAGACAGTGCAAGACAGGGAAGCCTCGCATGCTTCAGTCCATGGGGTTGTAAGGAGTCAGACATCACTTTGTGACTGAACAAAAACAACTCTTCACCAAGTATATTTTCTGTTACACATACTCATTTGTACTTGTCTATCCTCTAAATCTACGGACTTCCCTGGTGGCTCAGACGGTAAAGTGGCTGCCTACAATGCGGGAGACCTGGGTTCAACCCCTGGGTCGGGAAGATTCCCTGGAGAAGGAAATGGCACCCCACTCCAGTGCTCTTGCCTGGAAAATCCCATGGACGGAGGATCCTGTTAGGCTACCGTCCATGGGGTCGCAACGAGTCAGACACAACTGGGTGACTTCACTTCACTTCACTTCATCCTCTAAATCTACATGACTAATTTTTCTTATATGAGTGGAATTTCTATTCTGTCTTTTGCTATATTTAGAATTCTCTTATTTAATGAGAAATATGCAATTACTCTAGAGCTTTCATGATTGGTAGTCTATGGATATATCGTAATTATTGTTGAAAATTTTTAGACATACTCTAGTGCGTCACTGTATTTCCTAAAATTTTATACTGGAAACTAAAGAAAATGCATGTATAGGTTGAATAATACAGGGAACTGTGAGACTAGTTTCTCTGTTCTTGAATTATAGAGCCTAAAATGTCACTAGGTTTTATTTTTTAGCTGAATCATCTAAGCTCTTAGTATGTCAAGATTACATCATATGGGGAAAATTAATCTCTCTCTGTCATATAACCGTATTACTTAAAATCATACAATAAATGGTAAAATTACCATAGCAAAAATATTCAGACATTTTGCTCACGTCAGCTGAAAATACTGCACAACGTGAGAGCTGTGAGTTAAGTTTTGCTTGGGACTAAAGGAAGACTCTCGCCCAGAAGCAGCATCTCAGATATCTCTGAGGAATTGCTCAAAAAGCTGGGCGGGAGGTCAGTATACACATGATTTTGGTGAAGGAGGAGACATGCAATCCAGCACCCATTTTGGCAGAAGGTTGCTGTGAGTCACAAGGAACAGATATCTCCATTCATGATTTTAGTGCTCTTCTAGGTATGAAAAGACACAAGAAATTTGGTTCATAAAAATTTGTCCTGAAAATATTTAACTAGCTGAAAGCCTGTTTTGTCAGCTTTTCCTTTCCCCCCAGAAAAAGAGTACCTCATTCCTGATCTCCGCCCTGAATTCTTTTCGAAGTGCAATTGAAGAGTAGTGACCACAGTGACTAGTGACTTCATTCTAGTAACATCAGATCGTGAGTGATGTTCTTTAGTTGGCTTGCATGATGTCTTCATGGAATAGCTTCTTAACCTCACGTTCTAAATATATTTTTGAACACCTAATCTACTGTTTCTCATCTTCCTCCACTGACTAAAAGCTTGGGATTTCCCACAGCCTGAAAATAACAACTCAGTCCATGACACAAATAGCCTCTCAACCAAATTGCCATCAGTGAGGGAAGCGTTCAGTCCTTCTCCCTTACGAAGCAGAAAAACCCAAGCGCCTAGCAACTCCTGAGTGTAATTTCTGTGAACAGATAATATATTGAATATAATCCTTGAAAGGGGGGTGTTAGACAAATTGTTTTGTAAAGTACAACAAAAGAAAGATGGATTTTCTCTGATAATCTTTTAGTTCAACAAGAGTAAGAACTCTGTTCACTGAAAATTTGTTTGAAAAAGTTTGTGTAATAAAGTAGACAGCTTATATTCTCTTATGAGAAAATTATCAGTAGAAATTGTGAATTCAAACAACCCCTCATTTCGTTAAAACACACTCTGTATTTTGACAATAAATTGAGATGCTCATAGTACAAGGCAAGCATGGTTATTAATTCAGTTGAATTTTGCTAAGCAGTTGACATTTCATAATCATAAATTATAGTAAATATGAAAACTCTTGGCTTTCCACTTGTAAATTTTGTTCTTGGTGATTCAACATTGGATGAGTAACAAAAAAAAAATGCAGAGATAAATGTACAAAACTTTTGCCACATTTACTATTCCACAGTCCTGGGTGTGCATGTGCTCAGTTGATCAGCCATATCTGACTGTTTGTAACCCCAGGGGCTGTAACCCACCAGGTTCCTCTGTCCATGGGGTTTTCTAGGCAAGAATACTGCAGTGGGTTGCCATCTCCTCCTCCTGGGGATCTTTCCAACCCAAGGATCGAACTCGTGTCTCTTTTGACTCTTCTACATTGGCACGCGGATTCTTTACCACTAAGTACCACTTGGGAAGTCCACAGTTCTACCAATTCTGTAACACTTACGGGCAGTTTTGAAAACCACTAAACAATACCAATGCTGTTAACCTAAGCTCAAATGCCAAGTAGGAGGCTTTTTTCTGATTTATATGCTCAAAGAATATGCTGCCTTTTTTCTTATTTCATAGATTTAGAAGGTATTACTTTTGCTGATTCACACAGAGAAAACTGTATACTAAAAGAACAACACAACAAAAAAATTTAAAGTTACCCAGCATCTATCCTACCTGGTTTATTTGTGATATTCACATACTGTCTTTCTCTTGCAGTGTTTTCTTTTGAACGCTGTGTGGATGTTGACTGATCCTGACATTCATTAGTCAATACATCATAATGGTGTTCCATGTACTGAAGAGGCTTGAGAAATAATAGTGACAAAAAAAGCAAGACATCACTGTGGGGAATGTAATTTGTATTAATATATTTCAAGCCTGATTTGTCCAGAGTCATATCAATATGTCAACAGTGTTAAACCAATTGCTTCTGGAACTTATAACATAAATGGTTCCTAAGTTTAGATGAGGCATGGTAACATAAAGTGATGAAATTTTATGACCACATTCATAAGACCTTTAATGTATTAACAAGGTTCCATTACTACTAATTGCATTGTAGAACCTCACTGAGCATTTTTTAACCCTTTTTTAAAAACTGATAATAACCAGAAGAAAAGTCATGAAAAACTACAGAAATTTTACCATTAGGTAAAAATGTAATATTGGCTACACAGCAAGTGAAGAATCTAGAAAACTAAAATATTTTGGGTTCTATTGTATGTTCCTGATCCAGGCAAAAAAATTTCTTCTCCTCAATATTCAATAATAAGCATTTTTCTTAAGCTTTTTTATTATCAACTCTTGGACAGCTATAAAGTCCCAGAAACTATTAATTGATAGAGCAAGTAATCTTTTAGGATTAAAGTAGCATGATTATATTTTGAGATGATTGTTATTTTCTGTGGAGGAGAGCAAGGTTTTCTTTCTCACTTCCTAGATCCTTCTTCGATGAGAAAGAGCAGAGACCAAGATAAAGACAGTAATGCGGCCAAGTGTCTCACTGATGATTTAATTAAACTGGTATATGACAAAAGTTTACTGGGGACAACTGGTCTCTTTTCTCTGAAGTCTCATTCATTTAATCTGTCTTTAGTTCTTTTCTCTTTCTGATGTTAAATTACAGAGGAGAGATTTTGCTTGCAGAAGAAAAAAAGTCCAAAGAAGTCACCTAGCTAGCTTGTCTTATAAAAAATAGAACAGAGATGCTAAAGAAAACCTAGAGCCTCACCTGTAGCCAAGCATATCTATTAGGACTAAGCATCCTGAAGAAGGGGCTTCCCAGGTGGCCCTGGTGGTAAAGAACCCACCTGCAGATGCAGGAAATGTAAGACACATAAGTTTGGTCGCCTGGAGGAAGGCATGGCAGTCCATTCCAGTATCCTTGCCTTTAGAATCCCATGGACAGAGGAGCCTGGCAGGCTACAGTCCATGGGGTGAGATTAGTGGGGCATGACTGAAAACGACTTAGCACACATGCACCCTGGAGAAAAGATTTGGGTTGAAGTTTTGTGATGCCAATCAACCATTTCTTAGTTGGCAAGGCTTTCTGCTGTTTATAACTTCTTTTATCTGCAGCTTTTCAAGAAATTAAGGATTCAATATTTGGAAGATTTCTCAATAATGCAAAATAAAATTGTAAAAAATAACTACACACACACACACACACACACACACACACACACACACACACACACACACACTTTAATGTTTACTTCCCAGCAAGATAAAATTTTCAGTGTGGTTGTTGGGCACCTGCAGCTTAATACTCTCAACACAGTTTCCTCTTGTCAAGACTGACAGCATATAAAGCATTTCTGAATCTAACCTTTATAAAAATTATTCCAAATGCCCTCTAAGGGCATGATTGCTAGTGCTCTCCTTGAGCCACCCTCTTCTTGGAGTTCATCACACCATATTTTAGTTATCTCTGCCTCCAACTTTCTGATCTATAACATAACTGGTCCATACCAACTGTTTCTGGTGCTTCTCCAGTGTTTCCACCGAACAGTGGACTTCAAGATCAGTCATCAAATTTCTACAGCTCTAAATGGAGAAAGTTTTTCATTTTCAGACAGACAATATGTAGATCTGCCATGCTGATTTTAACTTTTACAACAACCCTAGTCCAAGCCACCAGCACGTCATACCTAGGCAACTGTAATAATTTCCTAACTAATTTTCCTGCATCCATGTTTTACTTAATCTAAAAAGTGCTAAAATTGAAGACAGTGCACTCACTTTACAGAAAAACTTGGATCATGTTGATCCCACATTCATTTGTGCCCCCCCTCCCCTGCAGATAAGCAAAATCCACAGCAAAGCCTGGCCCTTGTAAAACATTGTGACCTTGTCTGTCATCTTTCTACATGTTTTAGACACAGCAGCTTTCACTTAGTACTTCTACTGCTCCCTGATACCTGAATAGTTCTGTCCATGCTATAAGCTCCAGAGCTCAGCCTCTTTTTCATTTTATTCCTCATTTATCAGCTCAAAATTTCGTTACTCTGTAATGCTGTCTATGCCTCTCTGAAAACATTGCATGTGTGCATGTTCAGTCACTCCAGTTGCGTCTGACTCTGCAAACCCATGGACTGTAGCCCATCAGGCTCTCTATCTGTGGAATTGTCCAGGCAAGAATACAGGGGATCTTCCTAAACAAGTGGTTGAACCTGTGTCTCTTACATCTCCTGCATTGGCAAGCAGGCTCTTTTCCTGTAGAGCCACCTGGAAAGCCCCTGAAAGCATTATATCCCCCTATTTATATACCTATATAGATAGTGACATTCACTATTTTTGGAAGAATTTTGACTCATATGTGATAAAAGATTCTTAAAATATCAAAAATTCTGTGACACAATGAAATAACAAACAGTTAAATTTTAAAATGTGCAAGCAATCTAAACAGATATATTACCTAAAAAGATAATCTGTGGGCAAATAAGCATAGGAAAAAGTGCTCAGCATCATTTGTGACTAGGAAACTGCCAGTTAAAACAAGGTACACACATATACACATATTAAAATGGATAAAGTCATTTTAAAACAAACAAAAACAAAACAAAATGCAAATATACTCTGAAAACATAATTATAAGAAACTGTGAAACAACAGGAATTCTCTTTATTGCTGGTGGAACTACAAAGAGTTTCAAACACTTTGGAACACAGTTTGGCAGTTTCTTACAAAAGCTAAACATAGTCTTGTCATGTGCTCTAACAATCTTACCTCTGGGTGTTTCCTCATGTGAATTTAAAACTTACATCCACAAAACAGCCTGCAGATGAACTTCTATAGTAACTTACTACATTATAGTCCCAAACTGGAAGTTAAGAAAAGATCTTTACATAAATAAATAGAGTTAAAAATAAACAAATAAGCAAGTTTGGCATACCCATACAATAAAAATTTATTTGGTGACAAAAAGAAATAAGTTATCAACCAGTAAAAAGATAAAAGTGAAACTTAAATTCCTATTGCTATGTGGAAGAGTGTAGTCTGAAGTAGATACATGCTATTATTCCAACCAGTTGCTCTCAAAAAGGCAAAGCTATAACAATGGTAAAAGATCAATAAAAGTCATGGATTCGTGGGGATGGGAGAAAGGTTGAATAGGGGAAATGTTTCTTTCTTTGTTTTTTTTAATCCCTAGGTTAGTGAAAGTACTCAGCAAATTACTATAATGGTGGATACATGATACTATGATTTGTCAAAATCCGGAGAATTTTAAAACACAGAAATAAATTGAATGCTTGAACAGTTTTAAAGAGTCATTTAGGAAAGGGGGATGCCAGGTTGAAATGAAGAGTGTAACAAACTATCTCTGTGTAAGAGAAATGTATGAAAGAACCTCGCTAAAGAAGGTAATAGTAAATGGTGACCCAAGTAATTAGAAATCAGGGGATTCATCTGGTGATATCAGCTTAAGATTTTTCAGAAACTTTCAACTATCCACTAATATTCAACCCCTGATTGCACCCTACATATTGTCTTAAATTTCCGATAATTTCCAGCGTTCTGCATCATGAGTTGATTTGTTTTATGTTGCTCCCAGGCTAAGCAGGCGCTCAGTAAGTCTGGTTTGTACGGAAACTTTTCCTTGTCCCCAAAGTATCTATTAACTGTGATTTTTCTACATATTGATTAGCTGTCATTTCCTTCCTTTTTCTTGTGAGTTTATTTTTTCTCAGTTTTATTCCCTTATTCTCATTTTGAGCACTTTGGACATGAACAGAGAAACAGATTTTTCAATTGTTCAAGTGACCAGGAAGCTTAGTTTGATTATGGATCTGATTGGAATATAATTTCCCATACATGGTAAAGTAAATGTTCATTATTTTTTTTTTCTAAATACTTAGATGTTCTACCATTATCACGTTTTGAATAACTGTAAGATACTATGTTGGGATTCCTAAATCACACATCCATGAGATTGTCAAAGACAATGGCATGGCTTTTTATTTACCCATTTTTACATTCTATTGATACTTATTTGGTTAAATTCATTATGCTGTATGAGAGATTGAAATTATTCAATAAGAAGTAAAGCATCATGCTTTAACATATCATTTTGTCTGCTGTGATATAAAACTTATATGTTCTGTATTTCTGAATATCTGAATTACTTTATTTACAGGTAGTAATTCATTAATCTCACTAATCAATATACTGTAATACACATAATTTTTGAAGAATATTGTTTTTGACAAAGGTCTTTATTCCCAGTATCCTTAACTTGGACAAATTACATGAAATACTTCTTTTGTAGCTTATTAAAATTTTGGCAGTTTATAGTAGTCCATTTGGCAAGATTTTGTAAAAGATTTTAAATTCATAACAAAATATATAATGGTCTATTTTCTTAAATAATTCTTTATTTTGGTTTGGGTTTTAGATTTTATTTTTAAGGACAACATGTATTTTGTATGACTAACTTCCCACCACCATTTTCTTGTTTCTTCATGCTCTAAAATTATGTCTAAGTTAAAGTTGCCTTACCATATATGTTGTTACATATTATTTTAATTTTTCTCTTCATGAAAATCTGATATACAATTAAACATATTCAATCTAAATCATCCCAAGAAAATGTAAAGGATTTGAATATATTCTATCTTCTTTAAACACACATGTACTAGATCTGTGCTGCTGTTGCTGCTAAGTCACTTCAGTCGTGTCCGACTCTGTGCGACCCCATAGATCACAGCCCACCAGGCTCCCCCTTCCCTGGGATTCTCCAGGCAAGAACTCTGGAGCGGGCTGCCATTTTCTTCTCTAATGCATGAAAGTGAAGTCACTCAGTCATGTCCAACCCCATGGACTGTAGCCTACCAGGCTCCTCCATCCTTGGGATTTTCCAGGCACGAGTACTGGAGTGGGTTGCCATTTCCTACTATATCTAGTCAATAACTAATACCTAAGAGATTATGCTAAATGGCTATAATAATCTATACTATATGCTATGTATCCTTGTGTACAAATGTTTTTCTAACTATGAAATAAAACCTGAGGCAGGGATGCTAAATCATGCTTTAATAGTCATTGCCAGATGGCTTCCCAAACAACTTGTTACTATTCTTATTTCCAGTAGGAGTCTATGAGAATTCATTTCCCTCTTCATTTTCATATTCCTTAACATTGGAAACTACCAGAAAAATGGATGAGTAGATGAGAATAGATGGATAGCTAGATGATGGGTAGATAGATAGATGATAGCTAAATATATAAGTAGAATACATAAGTAAGTTATAGATGATACATATTTACAATAATTTTGCCAATCTAATGGCATAGAATGATATTTTAATATAAAATTTGTTGCTTGACTACCAGTGAGAACAACTTTTCACATATATTGGCAATTTGTTTCTGCAAGTTGTTCATTTTTAACTAGAGTTTTTTTTTCTTTAATGACTATTATAAACTTTGTATAAGTTATAGAGAATATGTTGAAGATACTTTAGTTAACACATGCACAAGTGTATTTCTCAAGCTTCTATTTATAGTCTCACTTTCTGATCTATTTTAAGTATTTATTTATAAATAACTGTAAGAATACATGCAATTATATATACTTTGATGTTTTCTTCTAAAAGGGTGTTTGTTATGGCTATTTTAGCCCATTTTATGTTATCAATTATAAAATGTATAATACCAGAAATTGTCTAATTATTGAAAACTGAGTATAGGTTAATTTTGCATATTACAAAGAACTTTTAAGCAATCATGCAGGATCTATTTTTTTTAAATATATAATTTGGATCTTATTTAATTTTATTGATTTTTTGTAACTCTATTCTGTAAGTATTTTTTTTCTCATTTCAATTAACACTGTCCCATTTGACTTTCCTTAGTGAGAATACTTTCTTTAGGGATGTATGTGACTCAGCAGTTCTTCATAATTATCAAGCAGCGCCACTAACTGGATCAAACACAGTGGAAAAATCACTAAACTTTTATTCTTTTATAAAGCCCCCTTTTCACGTTGAGGCACTTCCTAGCTGGGGCAGTGGCAAAGAATCTGCCTGCCAATCCAGGAGATGCAAGAGACACAGGATCGATCCCTGGGTTAGGAAGATCCCACTCCAGTATTCTTACTTGGAAAATTTCATGGCCAGAGGAGCTTGGCTGGGTGCAGTTCATGGGGTTGCAGAGTCAGACAGGGACACGACTGAGCATGCATGCTTGTCACATTGAAAATATAATTAGTTAAAATGTCTGTGGTTTTGAAACAAAGTATCTATCTGTCATTCAGTGGTTCCTCTTAGTTATGAAAGCCATTCCTTCATAAATCACATTATAAACTCAAAGTGAATGAGCAAAATGGTAACATAAGGAGAAAAGGATGTGCAAAGTAGATATAACAGTGTTGTAAGCCAAGGGAAAAAATATAAATACATGCACTGATACTACAGAAGTATTAAGTAGATATGTTTTAAAGAAAAAGGATTATTGAGATATGATAAAGTTATTATAAAAAAACTAACAAAATAAGCCATCCATGAATAGCCTTATGTTTTTCTGAGATAAAAATGATTCATAATTTTAAAAACTGAACATTACCTTGAATGAAGTATTTTAATAAAGGAATTTATCTAAATTTGTTTCAGGGGCATGTCAGACTATGGCTCTGTGCTATTGATGGTTGGTTTCAGATAAATTTTCTGGTTAAACATTTAGCAGTGCAGAGTGCTCTTCCTTGTCTTATTTAGTAAGTTATCTAACTCGTGTAGAAGATGGAAAAAACAAAAAGTTGGAACACTTTTAATAAATACGTATATATGTATGTATGTGTGTATGTAAGATTTCTGGCTTGAGAATCAGTCTATAGGTTATTCATTACAGTGATGGAAAATGGGATACTTACAAAGTTAAGGTAGTGAATATTTCCATGGTCTCCAATGGAAATATAAACCCGTCCACACACACTACAAACCATCTACCTCTCAGCCTTACCCAAGGGCATCAGACCTTGAATGGTCTCCAGAATGCCCTCATCTGTCAGCAACAATTGTCAAACAAGAACACCCACATGCATCATACTGAAAGCATAATGCATTCATAGATGTAAGTGACCAGGATATTGGAACAGAAAGAGTAATGAGGAAAAAAAAATGATAGTGAATATCTTTTGCTTAGAGAACTGTAAATTTTGTATACTATGGGTGAAGATTTCATTCTCAATCTCCACTAAAGACAAAAAAAAAAAAAAGCAGAAGAATTAAATTCCACATGATGAAAACCGTTCCTGTCAGCAATCTGTCCACTACATTCAGCATTAAGCATTAGTCAAGCTTTTATAAAGTGCGGCTGGTGGCAGCATATTTGTTCTTCCTATTTCAAATTTGTTCAACTTGAAAGCATTGCAGAATGCAGAATGGCAGGATGACAGGCATCTTAGATAAGGGGAAAGAAAAAAAAAATCTAACAAATCTGTATTTTACTGAGACCTTTTGGCTCCATCTCACATGGTATTCTCATCAACATGCTTGATAAATTGTTGAAAGTGGGTGGGGGGTGAGGTTCACATCCAAATAGCAGTAATCAGTGACCCTGTCAACATCAAGCAATATATTTAAAATAATCAAAATAGTTGGACTGAGATGTTATTTATATATATTTCCAGAAGTATCATGGCAAAAAAAAATTAACAGTCAGCCTGTTCATTAAAGTAGCAGATAAAGTCAAGCTAAATGGAATTGCTATTATAAGAAACCAACAATATATTTTTGATGATTATGATAAATTAAATAAATTCCATGATACTCTCATGAATATATGTTTTACTACTTAGTAAACGGTACAATCAAATGAACCCATCATGATAGAAGTTATTTGGTTTAATTACTTCAAGCAAATAAGAAACAACTGGCAATTTATATGAGGCTTCCCTCATAGCTCAGTTGGTAAAGAATCTGCCTGTAATGCAGGAGACCCGGGTTCAATTACTGGGTTGGGAAGCTCCCTTGGAGAAGGGAATGGCAATCCATTCCAGTATTCTTGTTTGGAGAATCCCATGGACAGAGGAGACTGGCAGGCCACGGTCCATGAAGTCACAAGAGTCGGACATGACTTAGCAACTAAACCACCACCAATTTATATATCCCCTTACTTACTTTTCCAGCATATAATAGACCTATCTAAAACAGAATTTGGCTGGCCATCACTGATAATAACTCCTGCTTATTTCCCTACAAAATACTAATGATGCACATAAACTATGTGAAATTAAATCTGTAATCATGAAACTTGACAGGGTAAAAATCTCTGATGAATTTCTATATGCTGTGTTTTCATATATCCTATGTTCTGTATAGTCAAAGCTATAGTTTGTCCCATAGTCATGTATAGATGTGACACTTGGGCCACAAAGAAGGCTGAGCATCAGAGAACTGATGCTTCAGAATTGTGGTGCTGGAAAAGACTCTCAAGAGCCCCTTGGACTGCAAGGAGAACAAACCAGTCAATCCTAAAGGAAATCAACCCTGATTATTCATTGGAAGGACTGATGCTGAAGCTGAAACTCCAATAATTTGGCTACCTGATGCGAAGACAACTGATTCACTGGAAAAGACCCTGATGTTGGGAAAGACTGAGGGCACGAGGAAAAGGGGGTGAAAGAGGATGAGATGGTTGGATAGCACCACCAATCCAGTGGACACGAGTTTGAGCAAACTCTGGGAGATAGTGAAGGACAGTGACATCTGGTATGCTGCAGTCCATGAGGTCACAAAGAGTTGGACACGACTTAGTGATTGAAAAACAAAGTTTTCTATATATTGGTGTAGAGAAATAATTAGTAGCTTACTTTTAATTGGATAACTGAGAAATAATAAATTTGTTTTACATAAATAACAGTCAGAAGAATATTGTTTCTCTTTTGCTGGACTCCTGATGTAGAGAAAGAAGATTTGTATCATTCCTTTTTGTTATTGGCAGTTTTTTTACGCCATGCAATGCTTCTGACTGCAATGCAGGATATCCAGAAGATTCAGGTTCAATCCTTAGGTCAGGAAGGTCCCTTGGAGTAGGAAATGGCAACCCACTAGTGTGTTCTTCCCGGAATAGTACCATGGTCAGAGGAGCCTGGAGGGCTAAGGTTTATGGGGTTTCAGAGTTGGACACCACTCAGCAACTGAGCACATACACACAGCTTCTAAAATAAACCCCAGTGATTTCTATCTACTGGTACAACGCTATCTAATCCTGTCCCCTTGAGTACAGGCTAGGTTTAATGGCTTGCTTCCAATAAATGTAATATAACCCATGAAGTAACGGATGTTACTACCAAGATTAAATGATATCAGGTTGCAGTTTTGTCTTGTGTCTTCTTTCTCAGTGTCTCTAGGATTCCTCACTCTGATGGGTAGGTACCAGCTGCTATGCTGTGAAACAGCACTGTCAGAGGACCACGGGGTAACAGACCCAGGCTTGCCGAAGACTGGGAGTGAGTTTGGATGTCTCTCCCTCTCCAATCAAGCCTTCAGAAAAACCTTCAGCTGCAGCTGACAGCTTGACTTCTGCTACTTGGTAATTCTTGAATCAGAGACACCCAATTAAGTCATTTCTGTAGCCCTGACCCATAGAAACTCTGAAATAATAAAAAGTTGCTTTTTAAAAGCCTCTGAGCATCAACAGGTAGCAAATACAGATTGTATTACCTTGAAACAGGTTGCTGCCTAAAGCACGGGAGTGGCTCTGGCACAAGGCAGTAAGGGTCAGAAAAAAACTTGGGAGGGGAAGCATTAGTAAAGCCTACACTCTCTTGTGCAGACTTGTCAGTGAAATTGTGGACTTTAGGACAGTAAAGTTGACAGCCTACATAAAAGTGAGGAAAATCTTATCTTAAATGAGATTGTGAGGAATGTTTATTACATAGTGGTATAAAGTTTAATGGCACTACTATCTGCATTATACACACATACATATACATAATTGTTGTCTGTGTATATGCATGTTTATACACATACATGTATGTCAATACATACATATGTAAATTCACACATGTATGTTATATAAATGCAGAAATACACATACATATATAGTATATTATATTACTAGTGTCTTATATACCTGATGTCAGAAAATTATGAAAATAATTTGAATTTCTCACCATCTTTTCCTTGTTTTAATTTTGCTTATACTTTTATCTTTGAAAAAACTTTTCATAATGTAACTAGTACCCTCCATGATGTTAAATTAAGTGACGTATTCAATTCATGCCTTTTGACATTTTAAGCAAAACTTGTATTTGATGACTGCTCCAGCATTCCTTAAAACACTCTGTTCTCAACTTCTAGGCCATTAAAATACAATTTTTTTGGTTAACTGATTGGATACTTATCTCTTTACAAACAGATTCTTAAATATTCAAAATTCTTGCCTCTTCTTCTCTCTCTAAAGTATAATTAGGCAATATCCTCTATTCTCATGGCATTAAAATATCTTCTGTTGATGATTTTCTAATTTATTTTCAGCTCTTACCTTCACTCTGCCGTTTATACTCAGTCATCTAACTACAAGATAACTATCCATATCTCAAACGTAAAATATCCTAACTTAAACAGTTGACTTTTTTTCCTTGACAAGTTAATGTAAACAGGTTATGCTATTATAGAGGGAAACATCATAAAATCTCAGTAGCTTAAAATGACAAACTTTGGTTTCTTTCTCATGCTACTTGTATGTTGAGGGTCAGCAGACAGTACTGTAAATCATAGTCACTTCAGAACCTTGGTTCACAGAGTAGCCAAAATCTTAAACTTGACTAATACCTATTCCAGTGATAAAAGAGAGCCCCGGAGTATTTCTAGTCAGCAACTAAATACCTGTTCTGAAAGTAACAACTCTGCTGGCTTCAATCAACCATAAGAGAATTAGAAAAACACTATTTTATCTTCCATGTGGAAGCAAATGACCCACAAAATTTAGTAAAATAACTAATTTTATCCTGCATTCCTAAAGCAATTCTCCAGATTTTGTTGCTATAGTTGTTGAATCGCTAAGTTGTGTCCAACTTTGTGACCCCATGAACTGTAGCATGCCAGGCTCCTCCGTCTTCTAATGTCTCCTGGAGCTTGTTCAAATCATGTCCAATGAGTTGGTGATGCTGTATAACCATCTCATCCTCTGCTGCCCCCTTCTCCTTTCGCTTCAGTCTTTCCCAGTCTAAGGGTCTTTTCCAATGAGTCAGTTCTTTGCATCAAGTTGTCAAAGTATTAGAGCTTCAGCAACAGTCCTTTCAATGTATATTCAAGGTTGATTTCCTTTAGGATTGACTGGCAAATCTTGAGACTTACTATCTTAACAAATACTACTAATTCAATCCATCACTTGAGCAGAGGAATTCTTGTGAAATTCACAGTGCTGAAATGAAGGTTGCAATACATTCCTTGATGAGAAGCTGAAGAATAAGATCTGAGAACTTTCCTTTCTACTTCTCCTTTTTCATGAAACTAACAAGACTTGAGTGAAAATAGCAGGGGCTGCAGTAGGAAGTGCTCAAGAGACTAATTTTCATCGGAAAGGAACACAAAGGGAAGACACACAGCCAAGTGGGAGATGAAGGTGTTCACTCTAAGAATTTGAATTCTTTGGTATCCATTCCAACAATAAACTTCACTTCTGGCAAACATAACAGTAATATAATTTAAACACATTCAGGGTTCCCTGGTGGCTCACCAGTAAGGAATCTGCCTGCCAATGCAGGAGATGCCAGTTCAATCCCTGGGTCGGGAAGATTGCCTGGAGAAGGAAGTGGCAATCCACTCCAGCATTCTTGCTTGGGAAATCCCAGGGACAGAGGACCTGGTGGGCTACAGTCCACTGGGTCACGAGAGTTGGACATGACTTAGTGACTAAACAACTTCCTGAATAGCTTAATAGAAATCTCAACAATAAAAGTCAAGAAGGAGAAAAATCATGTTTTTTCTCTTTGCATTGCATATATTGACCTCTATATCTTCTGTCTTATAAAACATTGCCAGATTTCATAAAATAATAATGAAGTAAAATATAAGGCACATTATGAAACAAAATAAAAAATTGAGCCTAAAGGCAGAACATAATAATCAGAACCATAATAAAAAATGACTCATGTTAGAAATATTGAAAAAAAATGTAAATTAGCAATGAATAATGTACTAAAGGCTCTAACAGAAAACTAATATGACATATAAGATCAGATACATATCATCAAATACCTGAAACTTTAAGAAAGAATCAAATACCGTGGTGTAAATCCAAACCACAGTAACATAGAAGAAAAATGTTTTATGAGTCCATAAGTAGAATATAGCCAAGGAAAAATCAGTGAACTTGTTGGCATATCAAAAGAACCTATCCAGACTAAAACATATAGAGAAAAAAGAGTGAAAAAATAAAACACAAAACATAAATCACATTCAACACATTCAAGTACTGTGGGGAAATATAAAACATTGTAGTATATGTGTAATTGGAATTTAAAAAAGGAAAAATGGGGAGAAGGGTGCAAAAGACATATATGTGAAGAAATGAGTTGATAATTTCCAGTATTCATGGTAGAGAGCAAATTAGAAATCAAAGAAAGTTCAGGAATGCATGGAAGTATAAAGTTCAACACACACACACACAGAGGCATATAATATCTAAACTGTTGAAATCACAGGTAAAGAGAAAAATCTTGAAGACAACAAGGGGGAAAGATAAAAACCTTACCAATGGATAAACAAAGATTAGAATCATATCAACTCTTCATCAAAAATTATACAAGAGTCAAAACATAAGTGACATCTTTAAAATATTAACAAAATAAACTATAATAACCTAGCATTCAATTTCCAGTGAAAGCATCCTTCAAAGTAAAGGAAAAATAAAGACTTTCTCTGATGAACAAACATTTGGGGAACAAAATGCTGGAATACCTGCTCTGAAATTGTTGAAAAGGTTTTCAGGCCAAAGGAGTAAGTTAAGAGGTCAGAAACTAGAATCTAAAGAAATAAATAAAGTGAAACAAGAGTAGATTTTTCTACATTTTTTTTAACTCTAGAAGTAAATAATATATTTAAAGCAGCAATAGTAAATGTGTATTGGCTGTTTTCAGTGTATGTGAAGGCAAAGATGAATTAGAAATTAGAGAGAAATGGAGAAAATTATAAGGACCTTGCATGGAAAACAAAAAGACAATTTGAATTTATACTTGTTTATTTCATATTCAGTATTGTAAATTATATACATTTGTAAAGTTTTGAAAGGTTGTTATTATAAATTAAATAGAAAAAAACAGTGAGGAATTGTAAAAACTTCAATTAAAAAAGAGAAAAATTAGAACAAGAAGAAAAATATTAACAACAAACAAATGAAAGGAATTGGAAACAGTTCTCAACATGGCAGATTATAATCTAACTGTACCTATAGTTACTTTTAGAGTGAGCAACGTAAACATACCATATAAAAGACAATTATTTTCCCAGTGGATAAAAATGCAAAACCTGCCCACAAGAGCCCACTTACACAGTAAGACCTAAGATGAGTTTATAGTAAAGATATGAATAAAAAGATAGACCATACAAACTCTGACCCAAAGGAAGCTGGTCTGGCTATAATTAATATGAGACAAGACAGACCTCAGAACAAGAAAGATCATCAGGACCATAGAGGGATATTACGTTATGAGAAAGTAGTCTCCAAGAAACACAGTAATCCCAAAGGAATATAACTTTAGTAATAGCATCCCCAATGCAGGGGGCAAAACTGGTACCTGAAAGGGAAAATTAAAAAAAAAAACCCACACATACACACACAATTACATTTGGAAATGTTAGTACTCTCTCTCTCAATAATTTCTTTGGAAGAAAATCATTGATGCTAAACAGCACTATCAACCAGCCTGATCTAATCAACATCTATGAAACATTCTAACTAATCAAGGTAGAAAACATTCCTCCCAAGTGTACATACTGTATTCATGAAGATAGACCACATTCCCAGCCAAAAGCCCAATCTTAACATCTAAATAAATTTTAGTCAGTTCAGTCGCTCAGTCGTGTCCAACTCTTTGCGACCCCATGAATTGCAGCATGCCAGGCCTCCCGGTCCATTACCAACTCCCGGAGTTTACCCAAACCCATGTTCATTGAGTCAGTGATGCCATCCAACCATCTCATCCTCTCTCATCCCCTTCTCCTCCTGCCCCCAATCCCTCCCAGAATTAGGGTTTTTTCCAGTGAGTCAACTCTTCGAATGATGTGGCCAAAGTATTGGAGTTTCAGCTTCGGCATTAGTCCTTCCAATAAACACCCAGGACTGATCTCCTTTAGGATGGACTGGTTGGATCTCCTTGCAGTCCAAGGGACTGTCAAGAGTCTTCTCCAAAACCACAGTTCAAAAACATCAATTTTTTGGTTCTAAGCTTTCTTCACAGTCTGAATAAATTTAAGAGACTACAAATCATACAAAGTATGTCTCAGACCATAATGGAATGAAACTTGATATCAATTACTATATGATATCTGGAAAATATCCAAATATTTAGAGATTAAACATTTCACTACTAAATAATTCATGTGCTAAACAGCAAGTTGTAAGAATATTTTAAAAATATGTTATATTAAAAGAAGATGAAAATAAAATATCAAAATTTGAAAAATGCTGTAAAGCATTAAGCACATATATTAAAAGACAGATTTACAGTTAATAGCTTAAGCTTCACAATCTTCAAACGAGAATAATTAGGAAAAAACAGACAAGAAGCTAGAAGAATAAAGCAAAGAATTTGTTGCTATAGTTTGGTCACTCAGTCATGTCCTACGCTTGCGACCCAATGGACTAGAGCATGCCACACTTCCCTGTCCTTCACCATCTCCCACAGCCCGGTCAAACTCATGTCCTTGGAGTGGGTGAAGCCATCCAACCGTCTTGTCCTCTGTCCCATTCTCCTCCTGCTTTCAATCTTTCCCAGCATCAAAGTCCTTTCCAATGAGTCTGCTCTTTGCATCAGGTGGCCAAAGTATTGTAGCTTCAGCTTCAGCATCAGTCCTTCCAATGAAGGATGGGAAGAACCGACTCATCTGAAAAGACCTCGATGCTGAGAAAGATTGAAGGCAGGAGGAGAAGGGGACACCAGAGGATGATATACTTGGATGGCATCACTGACTCAATGGTCATGAGTTTGAGTAGACTCTGGGAGTTGGTGATGGACAGGGAGGCCTGGCGTACTGCGGTTCATGGGGTCTCAAAGAGTCGGACATGACTGAGCGACTGAACTGAACTGAACTGAATTACCATAGTGCTAAAGAGCCTCTTAGTGACTAAACAACAACAAAAGTAACCTAGATAGTGTGGTACTTGTGAAAGTATCAGTATACACAGTAAATTAAGAAAGTAAAGAACCCCAATATATAGATCCATACATATAATGACAAACAATATTTGATAAAGGTGCAAAGGCAATTTGATGCAGAAAGGATATTTTTTTCAAAAAGTGGTGCTGGAAAAAATTAGACGTTCACATGCATAAAAATAATTGAATCTCCAAAAATACCTGACATACTATAAAAATTAAAACTGTGCAAGATAATTTTATATAAAAGATATTTTTTAAGATAGACCATAAACTGGAATTTGAAATGCAAAAATATAAGTTTTCTAAAAGAAAATATATGACAGAACAATGTGAAATTTCATGGCACAATTTTTTAGATGCAAAAGCAAAAGCATGAATTGAGAAAGAAAAAATTATGAACTTAACTTTATCAAAGTTAACATTTTGTTTTTGAAAGATACTGTTAAGAGAATGAAAAGGTAAACAACACTGGAACAGAAAACTTACAAATTATAGAATTGATAAAAGACTCATTTCCAAATGTGTAAATAGCATTTTATATTCAAGAATCATTTAACCCATAACCCAATTAAGAAACAAGTAAAGGAACTGAACAGACACACCAACAAAAAAAGTATATGGATTGCAAATAAACACATGAAATAATCCCAATATTACTATTCATCATTGTAAAATCAATTGTGATACATTGTACATCTACTAGAGGCTTAAAACTCAAAAACTGACAGGGCCAAATGCTGGGAAAGTTGCAGAATGACAGGGAATTTCATTTATTGCCATTGAAACTGCAAAATGATAAAGTCCCTTTGGTAAAAAAGGAAAAAAAAAAGGCAATTTCTCATTCAGTTAAATATGGACCAAGTTAAAATCTCTAACTTTTACAATGAGATGTATGGAAAAATATTTCTAACATTGGACCCAGCAAACATTTCTTGATGTTGTTTAGTTGTTAAGTTGTGTCTGATTCTTTTGCAACCTCAGGACTGTAGCCTACCAGGCTCCTCTGTCCATGGGATTTCCCAGGCAAGAATACTGAAGTGGGTTGCTGTTTCCTTCTCCAGGGGATCTTCCTGACCCAGGGATCAAATCCACATCTCCTACACCAAGCCACCTGGGAAGCCCAAAAGTTTCTTAACTAGGACTCAAAATGAATGAACCATTAAAGAAAGAATTGATAAAATTTGCTTCAAGTAAATTAAAACCATATGCTTTTTGAAATGCGTTGTGAAAACATCCGTAAAAGTTTAAGCTCCATACAGCTGCATAACATATGTGTGAACCTCATAATCGGCAAATGACTTACAGGTAGTTTCTTTACAAATCATTTATAATGTTAAAACAGCATTATTAAAAAAAGAATAGCACAGATCCTTCTTCCCTGATATACTGCCTTTATGTTCTCCTATATTCTAAGCCTAGACAGTCAGGAAAAAGCTGAGCACACTGGGAAAATTCAATTGTGGAGAAACTCATTCTTCATTTCTATGATGCATTCATGAAATTACCAAAAGGCTAACTGAACGAGCAGAGGAGGGTGCCAGCAACTGTACCTTTCAAGTGAAACACAGTCAACACCTCTGGATGTCTTTCGCAACCCTATTCTCAGTCTTTACTTGGACCAGAGGAATGTGACTTAGTTGACAAACAAGACAGGTTGAGCTGACTGCCCTCAAGCAATTCCTTCAAGAATCTGAACAGAACTTGAACCAGCCAGCCAGCTGGTATTGTCAGCTGAGAGCACTGTCAACCTTTACCCCATGATTGATGCTGACCCTACACAGGACTCCAAAAATTGCAAACATCCCCTAAGGGTATTATGTACAGTTTTAGGGCCACACTTTCTTTGGTGAAATACATGATATAACTTAATTCTGCCCCCAAATTAAGGTGATTTTCACTTCAGGTGTGATCATAAGAAAACCGACTGTGTTTAAAGAAAACCACCTCATCCTGGAAGACATATAAGTCAGAATAGTTATATTCAATAACTAGATAGCCAGAATAGTTATGGAAGATGGAAGTACTCTAACTCCTTGTGGGCCAAGGTGAAGTCTGTGTAATCAGGAATAAACACTGCTGCACCTGGAATGTTTCTTTGGACCAGGTGGTAAAGTTCCATACAGAAACTTAAGGAGAAACCACCTAGCTGTTTAAGACAGTTCTTAATCATTTACATTATTTTTTGTTTTCTTCTTTTTGATTTGAAACTAAGGGGCATAGCTAAGATGACTACTGGATACCTGCTGCTTTTAGACCTACTGATATTATACAATTAATTGGTGTATAATATAAATCAAAACTTGTATTTTTAATATTGTTAGGTTAAATAGAGTGGTTAGATGGCATATACACACATTCACAAGTATTATATAGATAGATATGTAGATATATGTAAATGTTATATCTATCTATCTATATATATCAGATGGTACTAGTGGTAAAATATCTACCTGTCACAGAGGAGACACAAGAGAATGAGTTGGATCCCTGATTCAGGAAGATCCCCTGGAGTAGGAAATGGCAACCTGCTCCAGTATTCTTGCCTGGAAAATTCTGTTGACAGAGGAACCTGGTGGGCTATAGTCCATGAGGCTATAAAGAGTCAGACACAACTGAACAACTAAGCTTGTCTGTGTGTGTGTTTGTGTGTGTGTTTGTGTGTGTGTCTATATATATATATATACATATATATATATATATATATATAACAGAAGTCAAGATAGTGCAGATATATTAAGTATTATGTATTATGAGAGAGAATTCTCCTTAGGTCTCATCCATTTCAACATACTTTCTAAGGAAAAATGCATTGATGATGTTTTTGTTCTATAACATTGATATCTTTCAAAGATGTTTGTATAGCAAACAGCCTTGGGCAATAGAGATATTATCTTGCTCCAGGGAAGTAGTTGTTTGTTGGCCAGCATACATTAATACCTTCATCTGTGGCAAAGGTTAGCAAAAGTTTGGTAGTACACCCTTTAAGTCTGAGGTTTCCTAAGCTCTGAGCTCCTTTCCTATAATACAACTCACTTTGTGTGCAAGAGACCCCTGGCTCTCAATGTCCTCCTTTTTGTGAAACTGGGATCAGGAAATCAGCACAAATAGTGGTACTTGGGCTTTTGTAGTTGTGAATGATAACCAATCCTGTCTCTCTGAACAATGAGTTTGACATTTTCTACTAGTATCCATAAATCCAAAGCCCATGATTGTTCTTGACATACAGGAGCATACATTAGTCAAGATGCAATACATTTAATAATATGCAAATATTAAAATAAAAAAAAAATCTTGAGTTTGACAGAATTACATGCAGTATGAAGTATTAAGTGAAAATGTGCTCATGTATACAAGTTAATTTAAATACATCAAAGAGTAATTTACTGATAAGAGAGATGGAGGGAAGAATGCAAAGATAAGTTAGTGCTAAAACAAGTATGTGTGTGTCCACTCAGTCATGTCCAACTCTTTGTGACCCCATGGACTGTAGACATGCTCCTCTGTCCATGGGATTTCCCAGGCAAGAATACTGGAATGGGTTGCTATTTCCTCCTCCAGGGGAACTTCCTGACTCAGGGATTGAACCTGTGTGCTCTGCATTGGCAGGAGGATTTTTTACAACTGAACCCCCTGGGAAACCCAAAACAAGTATAGCATTATAATTATAGCACCTAGGTAGTTACAAAATGGTATGCACTTTAAAATTCTTTCCATGTTGATCTCTATTTGAAAATTTTCACAATAACGTGAAAGAATTGAGAATTGTCTATTCTAATGCATTGCTAAAATTGTATAAAACTTGAGGTTTATCAGAGGTACAGGGTTTCCCTGGCGGCTCACACGATAAAGAATCTGCCTGCAATAGAGGAGACCTTGGTCGGGAAGATCCTCTGGAGGAGGAAATGGCAACCCACTCCAGTATTCCTGCCTGGGAAACCCCACGGACAGAGGAGCCTGGCAGGCTACAGTCCATGGAGCTTCAAAGAGTGCAACATGACTGAGCACACATACAACTCCTGCAGTCAAGGTATGTAAAACTTGGATAGGTTTTGGATAATTTCTTCCAGATCTTGGAATATTTAGCAGGGTAAATAATTTAAAATATATGGGGTCACACAGAGTCGGACACGACTGAAGCGACTTAGCAGCAGCAGCAGCAGTATTAACATAAACTAGGATTTATTCTAATTTGTACTTTACTTCTTAATAGTTCATAGAAACATAGCAATAATTCTGATTAAAAAGTTTCAGTGCTTGCCTTGGGTGAGGGAACAGGGAGAAGGAAGTACCTTTGAGTTTGTTAAAAACATAATAGCTGAGATGGCTCTATCAGTGATCATGGTGGCACACAATGGAATTTATTTTCTGTGAAGTTGAAAGCTCATCTCAAATTTGATTTATCCCTAAGATTTTATTACTAAACTGATTTAATTAATATTGAAACTGCAGGTGGAACTATACTCTGAGTGTTAATTTTATTCAATTTATATTTATTTTAATAAAATATCATATTGCTTTTTGGGAGATAGTCAAGAGTGAAAAAGGAATTAAATGATTACATTAGTTTGGAGGAAAGGCTGTCTAGATGTGACTATATAGTAATATTGTGCTGTGCTTAGCTGCTCGGTAGTGTCCACTCTGCAGCCCTATGGACTGTAGCCTACCAGGCTCCCCTGTCCATGGGGATTCTCCAGGCAGGAATATTGGAGTGGATTGCCACGCTCTCCTCCAGGGAATCTTCCCTGCCTAGGGATCAAACCCAGGTCTCCTGCATTGCAGGTGGATTGTTGACCATCTGAGCCAACAGGGAAGCTCAAGAATACTAGTGTGGATACTCTAACCTTTCTCCAGGGGATCTTCCTGATCCAGGAATTGAACCGATGTCTCCTGTATTGTAGGCAGATTCTTTATCAGCTGAGCCACCAGGGAAGCCTCTCCCACTACAAGGTAATATTCCAGGTGAAAAATCACAATAGTGCTTCCTACTATCTGGGTATTTTCTTCATAGCTCTATTTAGACCATAAGAAGAAGGAAAAATATTCTTAAACATTCCTGATAACAACCTGCTGGCTGACTTTCTTATAAGGAAAAGTCTTTCTTATTGAATCTGATTTGGGAATTATTTAAGTTATTTCTGAATGTCAAACTGCTTTTTTGCAGTTTAGTCCTATGAATATAACTTCATATATTCTTTCTTTCAGTGCACTGATAGGCCGGGTGATTTTATTTCCTTCTCTTGCACCAGGGTCCAGCAGTGTCAGGTTGCCTCTTTCACTCTTAGAGAATCTTACTCTCCATCTAATACACTAATAGCCAAACCAGTTTAAGATGTATAGAGGTACTGAATACCCACAAACATACTTGCTTTTGAATTTATAACTCTCTGAGGCTATTTTTTCATTGCTAATAGGATAGATCTTCTTATCTCCGGAGTTATTCATTCTATACGAGCAGTGCTTTCAAGGTGAATTGATTTCAGCCTGTGAAAACAAGTACATTGCTCCAAGACATGCTTTATTAATGTTCCCTAGTATGCTGCCACAGTCTTAAGAGCTTGGTTATAAATAAAATGACACACGATGAGTGAAAACACTTCTATTAAATTGGCCCAACCAGAAGATACAACACATCCAAGAAAATTTAAGGACTAAAAATTTCCAAATTTTTAATAAATGGTTAAAGTTGAAATCTAATCATATAAGCCTAATGATTTCTTTTCAAGCTATTTTAGAAAAAATGATTTTTTTCTTATTGTGTAATTATGTATTTTGAAATGTAATTTAAAATAACTATCTCACACAAATGGAAACTTAAAACTTTTCCATAAATAATAGAATGTAATATATATTTTTAGTATGCAATTTGAAATTTCCCACTTTTAAAATTAGCAGCTCTATATTCAAAGTAGGTAGGGAGAAGAGATAGACTGATAGATGGGTTGATGATAGGTTAGATAGATATGCATTTTAGGAAAAAATTATTCTTTAAACTTTCTGAAAGCACTATTTCCATGTTGATGGTGGTAAAGTGTTTTTATATATGCAGATATTTAACAAGGAATAGCATGTTATTAAAATCTCAATACTGCCAAAGTTATTAATAAAATGTAATTGTACCTTCCTCAACACGCCTGTCCTACTCCTCAAAGACAGTATTTTTTTTAAAGTTTCTACTACAATGTTCTAGAAAATGTTACATATATTCTCCTACCTTCTATCTGTACCTTAGTTGTTGTAGTTTAGTAATTGAGACCAGAGATTTTTCATATTCTACATGTAAATCTACCCATATCTTTCTCAACATCATTTAACATATGACTCACAATGTTTTTATCCCAGACCTCCTTAAAAACTAGTCAGATTGTTTGTTGTCTTTAACCCACAAAAATGAACATTTACACATATTTTAGGATGCCACCAATCAATTGAAGGGCTATATCAAAGTATTTGTGCATTTTCATTTTGTAAGATGAGTTTATACCAAATAGTTACAACTACTAATTTAATACAACACCATATTTGTATGTACTTTACATATAACATTAAATATTTTGAAATCTATCATCTCACCCAACTCAAATATACAATTAATTTATTTTTTATTATAAGTACCCTTAAGTATACTTATTCTTGTCACTGATCCTTTAACTATCAGTGACACTGAAGCAATCTTCACTTATTTAATTTCCAAATCTATGTATTTTTATAACTACTTGTTCATATATTGTATGTAATATTTTAATTAAAATACATAATCAAATATATCACTACATTAGATTTATCATTGAGTATCTGTGGGACATTATTTAAGTTATTTAATCTTTCATAGCCTCATTTTATTTTGTCATAATATAATAATATAATTATTTGCATCAAAGAGAAATTATGATACTGGCAAAATGTTTTATATAATATTTTATATAATCACATACATGTTAATATAATAACATATTGTTAAATATGTAATGTAATAATGCAATGAAAATATGCAATATATATGTGAACACACATGTACATATATACTCAAAAAATTTAACTTTCTTCAAATGAGATGCATAAAACTGCCAAAATCCTAAAAAAATACATTTTCTGCTATCATGTGAATGGGTCCACAGTGATGGCAAGTAACTTTCAATGCTATTTTTAGTACTTTATACATACTCTATTTAACACAGGTGCAATATCATTTGTCTCATTTTGTATTTATCGCAGTTATTTTTATCAGGACCAACTAACTATAGGGAAAAGAATTTCTGAAGACTGACAAAATGAGACTCCTAAATGAGAAGTAATGGCTAAGAAAAGAAAGATGATAATGGTAAGAAATATAGCAATAGAATTACTCTTTTGGTGGGTACACATATGTATTTAAAATTTTATAAAACACAAAGAAGCCTAGATACAGCTGAAAACTGTAGCACAGCCTGGAGCTTCAAGGAGAAGATGCACTTTTTAATTCTAAGGTGACACAAGTTAAAATAAATCATCTACTGAGCATTAAGAAAGGTAGAAATTTGAATTTGTGAAACTAGCTATTCATAATGAAAAAAGCACACAATCATGTGGAAGGAAGAAAAAAAAATGTCTTTCAGATTTTACTAGTCCAAATTAAAGTTGTTGAAACTGTTGAAAAATTTAATTATATGAAGGTTTCTAAGAATGATGATACATAACAAATATATATATATAGTTGCTCAGATGAAGAATCTGATTCCTGGGTCAGGAAGATCCCCTGGAGAAAGGGGACAAAGTGGACAAAGGCACCTGGTTGGCTACAGTCCATAGTGTCACAAAGAGTCAGACACAACTGAGTGACTAACAATTTCACTGTTTTATATATTTATATTTATTTATATACAATGTTAGACATAGTATGTATAAAGTGTTTATTTATATTTATATTTATTTATATATAATGTTAAACACAGTATGTATAAAGTGTTAGACTTGGCACTGAAAGCTACTGGAATTTACTGTGTACCCATAAACTGTGTGAAATTGTTCAAAAGACTATCACTATATTGCTTTCCTTATCAGTTGTCTGTATTTATGTGACTCTTAACTATGGACTCTCTATTCAGTTCAACTGTTTTAATTTTCTTTTATTGCCAGAAAAACTGTCTTGATTATTGTAACTATATAGTAAGTACTGAAGTCAGATAGTGTCAGTCTTCATGTTTGTTTTTCTTCTTCTATTATGAATGGACTATTCTGTATCTTTTGCCTTAAGCTTAAGATTCGGTTTGTTGATTTTCCACAGCATAACTTACTGGATTTTTGATTTGGACTGTGTTGAATCTATGGATCAAGTTCTGAAGAACCTATGTCTTGACAATAATGAGTTTTCCTTCCCATGTACATGGAATATCTCTTCATTTACTTAGTTTTTCTCTGATATCTTTAATTAGTTTTGTAGCTCTTCTTATAACTATGCATATTTTATTATATCTATACCTAAGTATTTAATTTAGGGGTCTAAATAATAATATATTTTTAGTTTCAAATTCTACTTGCTCACTGCTAGTTCAAAATTGGGAAAGGAGTATGTCAAGGCTGTATATTGTCACCCTGCTTATTTAACTTATATGCAGAGTACATCATGGAAAAGGCCAACTCATTGGGCAAGATCCTGATGCTGGGAAAGATGGAGAGCAAGAGGAGAAGGGAGTGACAGAGGATGAGATGGTTGGATGGTATCACTGACTCAATGGACATGAGCTTGAGCAAACTTTGAGAGATATTGAAGGACAGAGAAGCCTCGTGTGCTTACATGCATGGGGTCACAAATAGTCAGACACGACTTAACAACTGAACAAAGACAAAACATTGCTAATATATACAAAAATAATTTCCTTTTTCACATAAGCTTTGTACCTTGTAACATTGTTATAACCACTTATTAGTTACATGAGGAGCTTATTGTTGAATCTTTGGTATTTTCATATATCCAAATAAATGACTGCATTTATTAATTAAATTTAAATTATTTAATAAATGATTGTCCTCCCCAAACAAAGACAGTCTTATTCTTTTCTTTTCAATCTGTATAACTTTTTAATCCTTTTTTTTTTTATCTTATTGCACTAGCAAGAATTTCCCGTACAATGTTGAAACATGGTGGTGAGAGAGGACTTCCTTGTCTTTTCCTGAGCTTAGCTAGATAGTGTTGAGTTTTTCACCATGATATATGATTTAACTGTAATTTTTTGTATATTTTCTTTATAAAGTTGAGGAAATTTCCCTTTATTCCTAGTTTGCTGAGAATTTTATAACTGATAGGTGCTGGACTTTGACAAATGCTTTTAGTGCATCTATTCACATGATCATGCAATTTTTCTTCTTTACTCTGTTGATGTGATGTATTACATGAATGGATTTTCAAATGTTAAGTCAGCCTTGCATATCTATAGCTAATACAACTTCTCAAGTTATATATTCTTTTTATATATTGTTGAATTTGATATGTAATATTTAATGAGAATTTCCCCACCTATTTTCATGAGAGATATTGGTTTGTAGTTTTATTTCAATAATTTTTAAATTTTTATTGACATTAAAATAACACTGGCTTCATTAGGAATATGAATCGTGAAGTATTTCCTCAACTTCCATTCTCTTGAAGAAGATTGTGAACTGGAATGTGTGTATGTGTGCTACTACTACTTCTAAGTTGCTTCAGTCACGTCCGACTCTGCGACCCCATAAATGGCAGCCCACCAGGCTCCTCTGTCCCTGGGATTCTCCAGGCAAGAATACCAGTGTGGGTTGCCGTTTCCTTCTCCAGTATGTGTGCTAAGTCACTTCATTTTTATCTGACTGTTTGCAATGCTATAGACCTCAGCCTTCCAGACTCCTCCGTCCATGGGTTTCTCCAGGCAAGAATACTGGAGTGGGTTTCCATTTCCTCCTTCAGGGGCTCTTCCTGACCCAGGGATCAAACCCCCATCTCCTGTGTCTCCTGCATTGCAGGTGGATTCTTTACCTGTTGTGCCACTGGGGAAGCCCATTGGAAGCATTAATCAATGCAATTAGGTATAAGCATTAGAAAATGAGGCAAAACTATCTCTATCTGAAGATAACACAAATAGAATAAAAGCTCACTTGAAGAGTAAATAGAAATACTTGAAGAATAAATGAAAATCCAACAAAATTCGATCCCTTTGGAGAAGACTTAAGAAATAGGGGTTAGGATTCAAGACTAGTGGAAAAGTCTTCTTATAGCTTCTTATGTGAATTTGAATGTTGGCTATTAAATTGTTTTCATAATCAAAAATAGTAAACAAACATAAGTGATCAATGACATTTGAAATAAATTTAAACAAATGGCACTATCTCTACATTACTTGGTTCCATAAAAATAATTTTGAATGGTTTTATGACACCAAATTTTTGACTTCTTGCCAAAATTGGAACACATTAGAAGTGATCCAAGCTCTTTGGAGCAATGATTGAATCTTGATTTGGGGCAGAAAATGTATCATATGAGCCTGGGACATCTTGCGTCAAGAAGAAAAACTAATGAACACTTGTCAACATAATAAAAGGAGCCAGTTTAAATGTCTCCCACAGTTTAATTAGGGGAAATTTTATATTTTAAAAGAGGTAGAAACATTTGAAATACATTAAAATACCAAAAACCTATGAACCTGCAATAATACCTGAAGAAGAAAAAGCAAAGTTGAAAATGTCATTGTCCAATATTGAAATTGTCTTTACACTGACTTCTTACTCTGAAAACTGGGAGCTAAAGGGGATGATGTCAGTTTTTATCCAGTGTTTCTATGAAGAATTCTACTAGAAGGCAAGAAAATAGCCCCAGATATTGGATGAAAGAATTTTGTGGGGTTTTTTGCAGAGCAATGACAGCTATAAGTGCTGAACAAATTTTAAGATTTAAGCATAGGTTAACCATAATAAATTTTGTGAAAGAGATAGCAGAGTTAAAAACAAGGAAATAAATAAAGGACTACATTCTGACATACTATTTATGAAAACTTTAAATAAATTTCAAATTTCTTTTTTCATCTACCTCAGTTTGTAGTACAGAAACAATCTGCTAAATGTGTGCAGTGTTTATTTTTTAATCATTCATCTGTGGCTTTCAAACGGATTTAGTCTGGGATGAGAATATAAGCCAAAACAATCAAAGCACCACTTGACTCACAGAGATAAACAAACAAATCTGAGGTTATCAGAATATGCATGTGGTTTAATAAACTCACAGAGAATGAAAGCTTAAAATTTAATACAGTTTATCATAATAAAAGAGCTGAACATAGAGAAAATAATTTCCAGATTGCTACATTGAAATGCAAAGAATATATACAGAATAATACTCATTTTTATTTAACCAAAATGATGCTGACTAGTATAAGCATACCCTATGTTAACCGTGACAGATTTTATTTTCTTGGGCTCCAAAATCACTGTAGACAGTGCCCATAGCCATGAAGTTAAAGGACGCTTGCTCCTTGGAAGGAAAGCTATGACAAACTTAATGTATTAAAAACCAGAGACATCACTTTGCTGGCAAAGTTCCATACAGTTAAAGCTATGGTTTTCTCAGTAGTCAAGTATGGATAAGAGAGTAGGACCATAAAGAGAACTGAGTGCCAAAGAATTTATGCTTTCAATTTGTGGTGCTGAAGAAGACTCTTGAGAGTCCCTTTGACTGCAAGGAGATTAAACCAGTCAATCCTAAAGGAAATCAACTCTAAATATTCATTGGAAGGACTGATGCTGAAGCTGAAGCTCCATTACTTTGACCATGTGATGAGATGAGCTGACTCATTTGAAAAGACCCTGATGCTGGGAAAGATTGAAGGCACGAGGAGAAGAGGGCAGTAGAGGATGAGATGGTGGGATAGCATCACGCACTCAATGGACATGAGTTTGAGCAAGCCCCAGTAGATGGTGTAGGACATGGAAGTCTGGTGTGCTGCAGTCCTTGGGGTGGCAAAGAGTCCAACAAGACTTAGTGACTAAACAAGAGCAACAACAGCATGAGTGACTGTTAATCCAGTAGTTTATTTAACCTTCTTCTAATTTATAAAATTTGAAACATATGAACTAAAAATCTATACATATCAACCAAAGCAAAAATCATATTTTGTCATACTTGGGAAAAGATTCTCTCTGCCTTAAGAAGCTGGTAATGGTAAAGAGTTATAAGAGTAGAACGAATGCCATAAAAGATATACACAATTGTATGCCTTCTCTGAGATGAGAAACTATGGTTAAAGAGAGAAGAAATTATTTTATCCTAAGAGAGTGCATGCTTGCTAAGTCGCTTTAGTTGTGTCCGATTCTTTGCGACCCTATGGACTCTAGTCGGCCAGGCTTCTCTATCCATGGGATTCTCCAGGCAAAAATACTGGAGTGGGTTTCCATGCCCTCCTCCCGGGGATCTTCCTGACCCAGGGACTGAATAGTTTAAATATCAAATATGTTTGGGGACGTTATTCTTTGTTAGAATATATAGTTTATATGCACATAGTAAATATCATATTTAATAGGCCTATGTTAACTTTTACATTGCTATTGTGATTCACAATGAAATGCCCTTCCATTTTCATTAAATCCATGTGTAACACCAAGTCTATTATCTTTTCAGAACTGATTAATGATTAAAAATATCTAACTAAATACTCTTTCAACAAAAATATTGATGAAATTTCCTACAAGCTTTCATGAGGGATTTGATGTCAATAATTAAGCAATGTCTGAAGGGCACTGTGCTGCCAAAAATGATGGTAGAAGAAACAGAGTAAAAAAAAAAAAGTGGTAAATATACTGTAATAAATAATTTAAATAAGTGAAAGATATTTAATTTTAAGTCTCTTTGTCTAATAGAGTTACACACTCATACTAAATACACTTAGTAAATATTTGCTTTTCTTAAATAAAAATTAAGACAGATAATTTAAAAAAATTATTTATCAATGTGGTACAAAAAAGTGAAAAAATGAAAATATCACACATGAAGATTCATAATGAAGCTGATTTACCAAAGGCATTTGGTACAAAATTTTCCCACAACTTCACCAGCTGTGTAACATGAAATATAACTAGTTTAAGAGATTCAATACATTGGCCATTTCATGTTAACTGCAATTGAAGATAACAGTACATAGACCTAGCAGATGCATTTCATAGGAATTGCACAATGGCAAAGTGAAGCAACTTTATATACAAGGCTTACTCAGCATGTTTTTGTTAAGGTAGAAGAGAGTAATTGTGTCTTAAAATAAAATGACTAGCTTATCTAGAATGAAGAAAAAGAAAACAGAGGAGAGTATCTAAGTGAATATGGTAAGTTTGTAGATGTTCATGGAATATGATTTTATTTCTTCTGATTAAAACTGATATTAAGATTAAATATTTATATTTAAAAATTTTTTAAAATTATATTTAAAAATATCAGTTCTAAAGTTATTTTAGAAACAGTAGCATACCTATACAAAACTATAACATGGCTTTATCTCTCTTAAAATGACAAATATTTCTTGAATTGTTTATTCTTAATAAGAGATTGTGGGGCTTCCCAGATGGCACCAGTGGTAAAGAACTTGTCTCCCAATGCAGGAGATGCAGGAGATGTGGATTCAACCCCTGGGTCTTGAAGATCCTCTGGAGAAAGGCATGGCAACCCACTGCAGTATTCTTGCCTGGAGAATTCCATGGACAGAGGAGCCTGATGGGCTACAGTCCGTAGGGTCACAAAAAATCAACACGACTGAAGTGATTTAGCATGCATCATGCAACAAGAGGTTGTAAAAGGCTTTACTTTACCTTATGAGTGATCCTTCCAGAAGGCAAAGATTCTATGTCCTAGAATAAATCTGTGTACTTTATATTGAATATATAATGTCCTTGATTAAGAGAAATGAGTTTCACTTTTAAAAGAGTTATGCTTTTTTTAAAAATACTCATATTACTTCCTAATATTTATTTTTAAAGAGATAGTCATTTGGTGAAATGGATATGTAAGTATATTTCTCAACCATCCATAATCCTGTTTATCTAAATGTTCAAATCTCCTGACAATTTCTGACAATTTTCCTTCTCCAAATATTAATTGTCCTTACCAAAGAAAATGTAAACACCCATGTATCTTCATCACAGGAGGTAGTTTTACAACTTGAAGCAAGATCTCTACCTAAATTAGACTCTGTGGTTCTGGAGAAGACTCTTGAGAATCCTTTGAATATCAAGAAGATCAAACCAGTCAGTCTTTTTTTTTTCCATTTATTTTTATTAGTTGGAGGCTAATTACTTTACAATATTGTAGTGGTTTTTGTCATACATTGACATGAATCAGCCATGGATTTACATGTGTTCCCCATCCCGATCCCCCCTCCCACCTCCCTCTCTACCCGATCCCTCTGGGTCTTCTCAGTGCACCAGGCCCGAGCACTTGTCTCATGCATCCAACCTGGGCTGGTGATCTGTTTCACCCTAGATAGTATACTTGTTTCGATGCTGTTCTCTCTAAACATCCCACTCTTGCCTTCTCCCACAGAGTCCAAAAGTCTGTTCTGTGCATCTGTGTCTCTTTTTCTGTTTTGCATATAGGATTATCATTACCATTTTTCTAAATTCCATATATATGCATTAGTATACTGTATTGGTCTTTATCTTTCTGGCTTACTTCACTCTGTATAATGGGCTCCAGTTTCATCCATCTCATTAGAACTGATTCAAATGAATTCTTTTTAATGGCTGAGTAATATTCCACGGTGTATATGCACCCACAGCTTCCTTATCCATTCTATCTGCTGATGGGCATCTAGGTTGCTTCCATGTCCTGGCTATTATAAACAGTGCTGCGATGAACATTGGGGTGCACATGTCTCTTTCAGATCTGGTTTCCTCGGTGTGTATGCCCAGAAGTGGGAACCAGTCAGTCTTAAAATCAACCCTGAATATTCATTGGAAGGACTGATGCTAAGGCTGAATTCTAATACTTTGGGCCACCTGATAAGAGCTGGCTCACTGGGAAAGACACTGATTCTGGGAAAGATTGAGAGCAAGAGGAGAAGAGGATGACAGAGCATGAAATGGTTGGATGGTATCAATGGACATGAGTCTGAGCAAACTCTGGGAGATAATGAAGGACAGGGAAGCCCGGTGTGTTGCAGTTCATAGTATTGCAGAGTTGGGCATGACTTTAGTGACTGAACAACAACCCTTCCACAGAGATGAGGAGATGAGGTATTTCTCTACCTTGATGGCTAAGTTTCATAGGACTGCTCCCAAATCTCCCTTAGTCAACCTTTAATAATGAATATTCTCTTTATTATATTCCTGGATACTACTCGCCTTAAATCCTGATCTCTAAAACTTCCCAACAGCTCTTAAGTCTAATAGCATACTCAATAGATAATACAAGAGTCTTTCAGAGCCTTTGAGCTTGTGAATGTGCCATCCCTGAAAAATACTTTACCAATCTCAATCTTGAAATGACTTCTTCCATCTCTAATAATATTTAGGGAAACTTTTATCTGTCTTAAACAAACAGGGGGACTAACCAAATGTTCACAGTTGCCTATTTCTCTGCTTTATTTTGACCAAACTTTAGTCAAACTTCTTTACTTTCTATGACTCTAATTGCCTCTAGGTCCAAATAAGAACTAAAAATTGGGATATATCTCTTATCAGCTACTCTGGAGAACTGGTGGATCTTTCCTGTCAGACCCTACAGATCATTTCCCCTTGCCTCCCCAACTTCCCCTTAATGGTTTCTGCTAAAACTTTTGCTCACTTCTCCCTATCTAGTAAAAGGAAAGCTTTACCTCTTTGAGGAGGTTCTTGCAGATATCTGAGATTGAACCATTCTCCTTATTGCAGTTATTTTTGTAATTAAGATCTCTCATTATATAAGTTCCAATGTATTTTTAATTGTTTATCAGCTTTACTGAGGTACGATTGATGCACAAAGAATTACATATATTTAATGTGTACAATTTGATGAATCTAGACATATAAAACACCCATGATGCCATTACTTCCATTAACAAACTAATAATAGATATATTCAATACCACTCAAATTTCCTTTGTGTCCCTTTGTTTTCCTTCTTTTTTCATGATAAGAACACTTAAAAAGATCTATCTTCTTGATACATTTTGAAATGTATAATACCATATTGTTAGCTGTAGGCACTATGTCATGCAGCAGATCTCTAGAAATTATTGTTGCCATATGCAACAACATGTGTAAACCTGAAGGTCATTATGATAAGTGAAACAAACCCAACACAGAAGAACAGACACATGATTCTGTAACTGGTAAGAGTCATTTTTGACTCTTCCATGATAGATCTGTTTCTTTGGATGCTTTTGTTATTACAATCAGACATAATGGCCTACCTCAGATAATCCTGCCCCTCTGCCAGACTGTTACACTAAAGTGCCTTTGTTCAGAATCCTGTCTACATACATAGATGGCAGGAAGGAAGAAATTGACACATCTCCCTTCCTTAGGCTTGCCATTCTAGGGGGTAATTGCAAGATTAAATGGCCATTTTACTTTGTTTCCTTTACCTCCCCCATCTCTGATCCATAAAAGAACCTCGCATCCAGACCCCGACAATATGGTAATTTTGAGAAATTAGTCTGCCATAATCTTGGTCAGCCAGCTTTCCAAATAAAGTTGTATTCTTTGCATTAAACCTAACCCCTCAGATTCACTGGCCTCTCCAGCAGCAAGCAGAGTGAGCTTGGACTGGATAATAATTCCATTTCTATGCTGTATCTAAAATAGTCAAACTAAAAAAATAAAAACAAAAAAATAAATAAATAAAATAGTCAAACTCATAGAAACAAAGACTGCAATATTGGTGGCTGATTTGTTTTTATTTGACACAATTTGTAGACTGCTTTTGTTTTTCAGTATAGATAATTAATAAGGGATAGTACCACTATAAGAAGGGTTTGAAAAAAATTAACTCTCTTCTCATAATCATTTTACTGAAACATAGCCCTTATTGAAATAAAATTGACATGCTGTGTAAATAACAAAACTTATCTGAAATGACTTTTAGAAACTATCATATTGTTGGCAATTTAAGAATACTCTGCCACTCTAAAATTTCCTCATTACGTGCCCCACTACAAATTAAAACCTAGGCCTCATTTTACCTGTTAGTGCTAAGGCACAAGCATGTGAAAATTCTCCCACAAGCATATCAGTAGAAAAGATAACTATATCAAAAGGAAAGGACACTAAGAAGTAGTTGCGCTTTCTTAGGAAGCTTTGCTTCTCTTTGGATCTTTGAGTGGTGTAGAGTCCTAGGAATCACCGGAGCTCACAGATTCTTTATGCCATGGTATGCTCTGGGTAAATGGTAACAGATACACTTTTGATGGAGAAATTCCTTCCTTGGTTTTGGTCACTCAGTATTGTGAGCATCTAAGTCTGGAGCTATTTTTCCAAGATATTTTGTGAATTAATATCTTTTAATAAATTTATTTTCTGTTAAAACCATGAAAAAGTGTATTCTGATAATTTAAGCTAGGAACCCTGAATTGCAACAGTAAGTTGTCACCTCACAGTAAGTCATGTCAACTATCCAGTGGCCTCTTTGCTAGAATCCATGTCGCTAAGAGGTGTGCACACACACATGGGAGGAACTTGAGACATACCAAATACAGACTCAGAATCAGGCAAAGCAAGATGATTGGTCAAAGGAAATCTGGAAGAAATGCACAATAAAAGTAATTCAAACTACCACAAACGCTCAACTCTCTCTCTCTCTCTGAGTCTACCCACATGTACTATATGTGTATATGTGTGTGTGTGTGTGTGTGTGTGTGTGTATATCCCCCCCCCTTCTGTTAGACACTTCTCCTGTTCACTACTTTCTGTCTTTATGGGAATTTTTTTCTGTAAAGCTGAAGAACCAGGCCCCATTACTGACCACTGGTGTAGTGCCTAAGATTCAGTGCTCTCACCACCAAAACCCAACCTCTGTCTCTGGGCAGGAGTTGAAGCCCCATTTCAAGCTGCTACACATTGAGCCAACTTGAGATAAGTAAGACATGGATAAATAAAAAAAGTTTAAAATTGGTGTGCTCACTAGCACAAAGGAAGAAATTTTCCTTTATCTTTCTAGGTTCTTCTGGTTGGTCTAAAATTAACTTGTCATGAGCCAGATAAACAAGAGAAAATCGAACAAAAATTTCATAACATGTATGCATGGGTGATACTCAGAAATACTAACTCACCAAACTAGCCAAAATCTTCACCTTAAATACATTTTGGTGTATTTGGTGGTACATTTTGTCTAGTGACAAAAAGAGGATGTTTGAGTCGTGGTGAGAATCAGTTATGGGAGGTTATCAGGAAAAGAACAGTAAACAAGGGTGATTCTGATGCCACTTTAAGTCTCCATCTTCCCCATGGATACAGATCTTCAAGAGATTTGGTCATTCACCTCTTCCAGTTACAGAAAGACACCCTTACAAATGGAGATTTCCCTTACAAATATAAAATGTTCTTGCTAAAGGGTAACTCCTACTTGGTTTTCCTAGCCCTTTCAAGTGAACTGTTTCTCAGAAAAAAAAAAAAAAAAAACAACTAGATGAATGACATTAATATGTCAATGAGATATATTTTAGGGTGGGAAATTTTGCTCCCCAACACCATTTTTCATTGAAAAATAACCAAGAGTTATTGGTTCAGAAAGTATGGTATGAGTGAATGAAACCTCATTAAAATGTGTTTATTTTGTGGAATAAGGACAAATTGTGTCAGAAAAAAAATACAAGAAAGAAAGGGGGAATCAGTTTTACATTTTCATTCTAAATAAATAGAAAAATACATAAAAATTCTGAGCTACTATGTAGGTGTTATTTTACTTCCTTTCTCTTTTTAACCTCCTTCTTGACTTATTTTATGTATGAATACTCCCTTAGGCTACTTATGCTAATCTTAAGAGCACTAATTATTCAGAATTCTTATCTGACAAATGCACACTCACATACCATTTGTCTCTAGGCTTAGCAGCATTTTAATGATGATAAACAGAAATACTTCCAAGAGTAATTGACTGCCATTTTCTAATTATGTTTTATTCTATTACTTTGCTGAAAAGTTTTTATTGATGCATGAAAAAATATTGCAAAAGCAGGAGGCATGCATTTATTTTATTGTTTTCTGTCAAAGGTTTAGGTTTTGCTTTAAATCTAGACACTTGAATATTTTTGTCTCTAAGCATAACCATTGTTTTTAGTAGTTGTACAGTTGATTATCACACATTTTGAAATTATTCACAGAGAATGATTCTGATAGTGAAGTTTATCTAAAGTGGCTGTTTAAAACCCATACTCTATTATGTACACAGATGTTTTATGATGTTCATTTTTCATGGCAAGTATAAAGAATCTAAATAAACATCTAAGTAATGCAAAGTGGATTTCAAGTGTTTGAAAACATGCCTTTTTATGATAATAACCAAAATACATGAAGGATGAAATATTTAATATTTCATAATATTTCATAATATAATGGCATTTGGGGCCATTTCAATTTAAATGAAGTTTTTGTTTGTTTTTTTCATGAGAATAAAACTAAACTTAGATGGAGAAACGCCCCCTATTAATATCTACTTTGAATTTGAAGTTAATTTAGAGTAAATGAACAAATTCTATAGATATTTATTTAATTGAATTTTGCCTGCTCATAATAATTTCAGTTTTTAAATACATATTCTAAATAAAAATATTATCATTAAATTGCTAATAATCAATGACATAAAGTGTATAGCATACTTATTTACTTATACAAAAAAAAATAGGCTTGTTGCCATACTGTAACCTAGCAAGGCCCTATGGGGCCTTTTTGGGAAAGGCATCCTTACCCATGTCCTCTGCTTGGTTCTTATTTGAAGAAAACTGTAGTCTCCCAGGCCCCTCTTGAATCACAAAAGCCTGGCTTAAGAATTAATGACTGAAAGGATGTGAACATGTAGTGGCAAAAATAGCAGTTAGGCCAAGACAACTAGTAACAACTCAAACAGTAAATCAACCATATGATATTCACAGAATCTTTAGCTCCTCTCTGAAGTACTTGCTTCAGAGCACTTGTTCTTTCGAAGAGAAACTATGACAAACTTAGACAGCATATTAAAAAGCAGAGACATTATTTTGCCAACAAAGGTCTGTCTAATCAAAGCTATGGTTTTTCCAGTAGTCATGTATGGATATGAGAGTTGGACTATAAAGAAAGCTGGGCACCGAAGAACTGATGCTTTTGAACTATGGTAAAGGAGGAGACTCTTGAAAGTCTCTTGGACAGCAAGGAGATCCAACCAGTCAATCCTAAAAGAAATCAGTCCTAAATATTCATTGGAAGGACTGATGCTGAAGCTGAAACTCCAATAATTTGTCCACCTGATGCGAAGCACTGACTCATTGGAAAAGACTCTGATGCTCGGAAAGATAGAAGGCAGGAGGAGAAGGGGACGACAGAGGATGAGATGGTCATGTTAGGTAGTTAGAATAGGAAAAAGAATCAGAATGGCGGTGGCTAAAAGACAAAGAAGGGAAAAGTTAATGAAAATAGAACAAAGGAATGTCCAAGGACCAGAATGAAGACCTCAGGTAAAACAAGCAGCCTTACTGGTTAGCCCAATTTACATAGGACAGGCTCCAGGGAAGGAGAAAAAAACATAAAAAGAGGAGCCAAAATTGAGCTGGGGGACTCTCTTCGCATCTTTTGGCCTACGTCTTTTCGCCCTAACCCTAACCCTAACCTTCCATTTTTCCTACAACATATGCAACAGCATATCTCAGCGAACCCACTAGGGCAGGTGACAGGCACACAATGCCTGCTAGAGGTCTATCTGTTGGTGGCATCCCTTCAAGGGCAACTGAGGTTCCAGGGATAATGTTTGCCACATTGGGAGTTAGCCCTGCAGGTCATTTGGGCACAAACCCTTACAACCCTTCTCCTAAAGTTACAAACATATCCCCTGGATCAAATCTCCATTCCATTTTTATGGAATGTCTGGTCTGTTGCCTCATCAATTTGTCCTTAAGCCATTTACTGACTCCTACAACCAGGACCCTGCCCCCTTGTAGGCAACATTGCTTCACCCCACCTATTATTAAAATACTCTTAATGCTCCTAACAGGACCAGATAACCCACTCCTTTGTCATTACTTCTCCTATTACCTAAAGTGGGTCTATGACAATGAAATGTTTACCGTTGGAAACACCCTAAACTGCTCATATGGAGGACTAGGGGAAGATATCAGTGACTTACATTCATTCAGAACAATAAGAGGATAAGTCTTATGGGTGTTTTACCAAGTTCCCAGTCTCAGGGCACAAACATGGATTGCTTTACATCATGGTATCTATTCCCATCTGTGGTGGACAAACCAGCAATGAGATAAGATTACAACCCCTTAATCCTACCCAGCACTGGTCATACTGGAGACCTTTGGGACACCCAACTCCAGCCTGGGATTCCAGGAGTTAAACCTGCCTCGACCCGCATAGGGATCTGGTCCCTGGGAGGTTGTCATGACTCAACCTGCTCGGGGATCTGCCAATCCAGGGGTCCCAGGAGATCAACATTCCTCGACCTGCTCAGGGACCCAAATCTTGGGAGGCCGACCTGCCTTGACCTCCCCAGAAATTCCATCTCCAGGAGGCTGTCATGCCTCAGTCTGCCCAGGGATCTGCACCTTGACCCTGGGATGCCTGGATCTCAGGTTGCAACAGTACTGGGTAGGATAATCTTCAGAAAGACTCATCCTTAAGGAAGTCCACCCATAAAAATAGAAGACCTATTAGTTTTTTTCTTTCTTCTTTTCCTCCCTGTCATCACTGTTTTTCAGATGGGAAATAACCAATTCCCTTCCCGACAGACACCCTTGAGATGCATCCTTGATAACTGGAAGCTGTTTGACCCTCTAACTCTAAGGAGAAGTTGCCAAAAATTATTTTGTGCCACTGCGTGGCCATGTTATCCTCTGGGGGGATAAGGAACACTGGCCTGAGGATGGAAGTTTAAATTACAATACCATCCTGCAGATAGACTTATTCTGCAAAAGACAAGGGAAAAGGACAGAGATCCCCTATGTCCAAATTTTCTTCTGACTAAGAGATATGAAGGAACTCTGTCTTAAATATGGGATTGTTGTATGTCCTAAAAGTGAGCCTACTAGGCAAATGGTGTTAGGCACAGACAACCAAGAGAAGGAAGCCCCCCGTGAAGGCTCACCTGCCACAGCTCCTGAGTTACCTGGTGCTCCTTCCTTGTATCCATACATGCCCCCATATTTGGGAGCATCCACTCCACAAAAGTCAACTAGAGTATGTCCCTTAGTTGAAACTGGAGGAGAATTCACACCAACCTGGGTCCATAAGCCCTTCTCCCTCCTAGAACTAAGAAGGATCAAACAAGACCTGGGAAGCTATACAGATGACCCAGGCAAATATATAGATATATTCTAACACCTTATCTTGGCCTTTGACTTGACATGGAAGGACATCATGGTCATATTTAGTCAAACTTTATTTGATGCTGAGCATGCTAGGGCCTTAAAGGAAGCCTGAAGGTATGCTATGGGGCTTCATATGTCAAGCGATAAATACCCAGTAAGGAAAACTGAGGTCTCCTCCTCAGATCCCAATTGGAATTATAAGGACCCTGAGCACATCTGGGAAAGGGATCATTTTCTGATCTGTGTAAAAGCAGGGGTAAAAGCAGCCCAGCAAAAAGTAATCAGCTATGCCCAGGTCTCAGCAATAACTCAGGAGCCCAAAAAGAACCCCATTGCCTTTCTGGAAAGACTAAAAGAGGACCTCCAAAAGTTTACCTATCTGGACTTGGACTTTTATGAGGGACGGGTGATTTTAAAGGACAAATTTCTGTCCCAGTGTGCATCAGGCATCAGGATAATGTTACAACAGCTACAGCAGCAGGACTCTGCTGCCTCTTTAGATGAGATGGTCGAGACAGCCACCAACGACCTTTTATAACAGAGAACAGGAGGGGGAGGCCAAGGCCCAGGAAAGGGAGAAAAGGAGAGACAAGGCATGCCCAGATGCTGACCGCCCTCCAGGGAAACCCTGTGGCAAACCCCGGGTTCTTGAAGGACAAGGCAGCAGGCAAATGCCTAATCTGTAGAAAGGCAGGCTATTGGGCCAAAGAGTGTCCAAACCATGACAAGTCTCCTAAAATGACTTGCTACAAATGCCATCAACTGGGACATTGGTCAGCACTCTGCCCTGGGGACCCAAGAGCCTCAAGGTCAAGTGCCAAGCCTTTCTCATGATGGTTCAATAGGACTGAAGTGGCCCACTCCAGCCAGCCTGCCTGTCACAGATATCCATCACGGGGTTGGGGCCAAGGGTGCAACAGGATGTGCCAGGTAGGTCCGAGAATTTCTTGGTTGACCCAAGGACTACCTACTCTGTCCTGACCTCCTACTCCAGAGCTGTACCTCCTCCCAAACCTGTACCTTTTTGGGTGCTACAGGAAAAACAATTACTAAAAGATTCACCCAAGCACTTCTCTGTTGATAGGAAGGAAAAATATTCTCCCACCAGTTTCTGGTGGTCCCTGAGGGTTCTACTTCCTTTACTGGAAAGAGATCTTCCCTGCCTTTGATATCTTGCAGCTATTGGAGTTCTGACAGAAGATGCTTTAAAACTCTCTTGAGGGCAAACTAACTATTTTTGCCAGCCACCAAGTGAAACAAGTCCTGAATGGGAGAGGCCATTTATGGATATATGATCAAAGCATCCTTAGATATCAAGTAGTGCTCATGGAAAATCCAGGCCTAACTATATCCTATCCCCTTGTGATGTTCCTAACCCAGCTTTCCTCCTCCCTATCCCCAAGGGCTCTCTCCCATTTCACTCTTGCCCAGAAACTTTGGACCACTGGATAAAACCCTGAGAAGGATTGTCAGAAGATCCTCTGACCAATTCTGAGAAAATTTGGTACACTGAAGGAAGCAGCTTTGTCTTGGATGGAAAAAGAGTTGGATATGCTCTCCAATTTTGAGACCATGGAGGTTAAACTTTTGCCATCAGGTACTTCAGTCCAATTAGCTGAGCTCATAGCCCTGACTTGAGCTTTATAGCTAGGAAAAGGAAAAAAATTAGCCATTTACACTGACTTCAAGTATGCCTTTCTGGTGCTCCATGCACATGCTGCTATTTGGAAAGAAAGAGGCCATTTGACCACCCAAGGGTCCTCAATCAAATATGGTGATCAAAATCCTCTGGCTCTTGGAAGCAGTCCATCTGCCCACTGAGCCTTCCATTATAAAGGACACCAAAAAGGGAGCACAGAAGTGACATGAGATAACCAAACAGCTAATCAGGCAGCTAAGAGAGCAGCATTACAGAACAATGACCTAATAGGGGTTTCCACCTTAGTTCCACAGGCTAATTTGCCAGAAACTCCTTCATATTCTGAAGGTGAGACTCTTAAAGCTAAGAGTGAGGGCTTTCAAGATCATATTGGGGTGGTTCCAAAAGGAGGGAATCCTTTTTTCTGCCTGGGAACCTCCAATGGAAGCTGGTTAATCCCTTACATGCCACCACTCATTTAGGGGAGAAGGCCCTCCAAAGATTACTAGAAAGGTCATTCAGAGGAACAGGTCTCCAAATGACTATAAGGTAAGTGGTCTCCTCTTGTCCCACTTGCCAATTAAACAATCACCAAGGAGCTCAAAGACCCCAGCTGGCCATCCCGTCCAATGGCATGGGACCTATCCAGGAGAGGACTGGCAGATGGACTTCACCCAGATGCCTGTGCTAAAGGGTATAAATACCACTATTAGTCATAATAGATACATTCAGAGGATGAATTGAAGACTTTCCCACACGGATTGAGAAGGCTGAGGAGGTGGTGAAAAATTGCTCCATGAAATTATTACGAGATTTGGTCCGCCCAGGTCATTACAAAGTGACAATAGGATATCATTTACTTCTAATGTCACCTAGTTCAGTTCAGTTTCTCAAGTGTGTCCGACTCTTTGTGACCCCATGGACAGCAGCACGCCAAGCCTCCCTGTCCATCACGAAACTCCTGGAGTTTACTCAAACTCATGTCCATTGAGTCGGTGATGCCATCCAACCATCTCATCCTCTGTCGTGCCCTTCTCCTCTTGCCTTCAATCTTTCCCAACATCAGGGTCTTTTCAAAGGAGTCAGCTCTTCACATCAGGTGGCCAAAGTATTGGAGTTTCAGCTTCAGCATCATTCCTTCCAATGAACATTTGTGACTGATTTCCTTTAGGATGGACTGGTTGGATCTCCTTGCAGTCCAAGGGGCTCTCAAGAGTCTTTTTCAACACCACAGTTCAAAAGTATCAATTCTTTGGAATTCAGCTTTTTTTTACAGTCCATCCACATGGACTCTCACATCCATACTCTCACATCCATACATGACTACTGGAAAAACCATAGCCTTGACTAGACAGACCTTTGTTGGCAAAGGGGGTCTCTAAAGCATTGGGCATAACTTATTATCTCCATTGTGCCTGGAGGCCTCAGTCTTCAGGAAAAGTAGAAAGAGCCAACCAATTCTTAAAATCAGTGGTAAAATAGATAACCCAAGAAACCTCTCTGGGATGGAAGGAGGCTTTACCAATAGCTCTCCCCCACACCCAGATTGCCCTTAAGGAACAGGTTGGTCTTAGTCCTTATGAGATGCTATATGGGAGACCTTTTGTTTATGTCAATGACCTCTTCCTGGAGCCAGAGGCTCAGACCCTCCCATCTTATCCCATGGCCATCGGGCAATTCCAACAGGATATATACTTGTGGGGTGTCAACCAGGACCCAAAAGATTCTAAAGAGCTACCACTATATGCTCCAAGCACTCACGTCCTAATTAAAGTCTGGAAAGATGGGTCCCCAAAGGCTCAACTACAGCCCACATGGAAGGGCCCCTACCCTGTAATACTTTCTACTCCCATAGCACTCAAAGTACCAGGACAAGACTCCTTGATTCACTCCTCACAAATCAAGCCATGGAAGGAAACAGAAGAGGATACTCAATACACCTGTCAGCCCCTTAAGGATCTCAGATACCTATTCAGGAATACAAATGAATGTCATTCTAATTATCACCCCCAAAATCAAATTTCTGGGGATAAGATTTCTCACAATAGTTGTAAAAGAGCCAGCACAGTTTGGCAGGAGTTGTACTCCCAAATAGATAGGAGATAGATCTCCTGGTCCCTGAACAAAGAGGGACTTGAGTCATCTTGAATGAGACATGTTGTTTCTGGGTAAATACCTCTAGCTAAGTTAAAGAAAGTCTAAAAGTCTTCAAGAAAAACATTCAGATCCTAGAGGATCTCAAAGAAAGAGCTGGAGAGTTCTCAGGGGTGACTATAATCTCTCTTTGGGGAAATCCTCTTGGTGATGGGGAATGTGGAGTTGGATAATGTCCCTACTAATCCTTGTTATCATCATATTGATGCTGCTTATTATTGCTCCATGTATTTTCAATTGTCTAACCCATTTCATCTCTGCCCAGGTCAACAAGCCACAACATGCAGTGCCAGTTCAACAAGGATATATAAAACTACACCCAACCATAGAAAATATCACTCATCTTTAGATGGACACTGCTATAAGGATTCTCAGGCTTGAGTATAGTAAGAGGGGGAGGCCCAATGCCCCTTGCCATCCCAGTAGAGAAGGAAGTAGCCAGAGAGACTTCGACACCCCTATTCCCAAAGAATTTGGCCTACCATCTCTTTAGGGGGGAATGTTAGGTAGTTAGAATAGGAAAAAGGAGTCCAGAATGGTGGTGGCTAAAAGAAGGGAAAAGCCCACAAAAATAAAACAAAGGAAGGTCCGAGGACTGGAGTAAGAACCTCAGGTGAAATAAACAGCCCTCCTGGCTAGCCCAATTTACATAGGGCAGGCTCAGGGGGAGGAGAAAAACACATAAAAAGAGGAGCCAAAATTGAGCCAAGGTCCTCTCTTCTCTTCACGTTTTTTGGGTTGGCCTGACCTCATGCCTCAGGGATGTATTTTCCTTTGCTTGCCAAATAAAACTGAGCTGTAACACTGGTCTATACGTCCTTTCAAATTTTTGATGCAGCGAGACAGAACCGAGGAAATTACAAACTCCCCTGGCAGTTGCATGGCATCACTGACTCAATGGACATGAGTTTTAGCAAGTTTCAGGAGTTTGTGATGGACAGGGAAGCCTGGCATGCAGTCTGCAGAGTCGCAAAGAGACAAGACTGAGAGACTGAACTGAACTGAACTTAGATAACAGCATCTGATGCACATTTCTTAAGTTGTTTTACAGACACTAAAACTCCCACCAAATGTAAAAGCTTAGCAAATTGATGGCCATGAGCACTTAACCCCCAGACCTACTGCAGCCTGAGAATTGATAATGTTAATCCTTTTGACATGTCCTGCATCTGTGCTAAGTTACTTTAGTCATGTCAACTCTGTGTGACCCTATGGACTGTAGCCCTCCAGGCTCCTCTGTCCATGGGGATTCTCCAGGCAAGAATACAGGAGTGGGTCTCCATGGCCCTTCTCGGATCCAGGGATGGGCATGTTACTTCACCATCAACCAGTCAGAGAATTGTGCATGAGCTGATCACACATCCTGGGAGTGCACCTCCCTCTGCTCCCACTATGCCTTTCAAAATCTGTCTGTGAATGCCATAAGGAAGTTCAGGCTTTTTTGAGAATTAGATGGCCTGAGTTTGTCTGGTGCCTTACAATAAACACTTCAACACAAACAGACCTAAACCAAGGCATGTATAAGTATAACTGGAAAAGGTAAAGATAAAGAGAGAACTATAAAGGCAGTAAGAGGAAAACAGAGTCATGGACAATGGATTCCTCTTGAGGCTATCAGGCAATTTTGCTGAATGCACTTCGCAGGCCAGAAGGGAGTGGTGTGATACATTCAAGGTGCTGAAAGGGAAGAACCTGCAACCTAGGATACTCTACTCAGCATGATTTTCACTTAGAATAGAGAGACAAATTGTCAGACAAGCAAAAACCTAAAAGTTTTCTGTCAATACTAAACCTACGCAAAAAGAAACATTAAAGGACCTTCTCTAAATGGAAAAGAAGACTCTATAGGAAAGGAGAAATCACACTAGGAAAGGCAAACATATAGTAAGAACTGAGAATAAACCACTTAACAGGCAGGCAGGTGAGGAGTTGCTGCCCTGGGTTTCTTTGGCAAACTGGTTGTGAGGGACATACAAATGAATGGGTGGAATATTCACAGGGGAAGGAAAAGTTCAGGGGTCACATTCCCCGGTTTTCATCCCAGCTCCATCTTCTGGAAGGGAGGAGGGATTTTTGTTCTTATTTATCTTAGATCAGAAGTGTCATGGCATTGGTGCATGATGGGTACTTCTTACTTGCAAGGCTAATGTTATTGTAATGAGAGTATTATGATCAACAGATTACTATCAGATGTAGGAGGTTCCCACCTTTCCTCACCTTTCTTTGTCTGCTTTCAGGACAGGTATCAACCAAAATGTGTGGTCCTTCTGAAGTTTCCTGTTTTACTCTGTCTGCCCATGGACCCTCACTCAGTCTATGGTATTTTGCTATAGCAGTCTGAATAAACTAATATACTAAACAGCAAAAATTGTATGGGACATATTTTACTAAAATGTATTGGTTGTTTACCTGTGATTCAAATTTAATTGAGTGAATGCATTTGTATTTGTTAAATCTAGCAACCCTACACAGACTTAATCATAAAGCAGTTAATTATGACACCCAATTATCTAATGTTATCTATTACATTTTCTCAGGTATGTAGACGGAGAAGGCAATGGCAGCCCACTCCAGTACTCTTGCCTGGAAAATCCCATGGATGGAGGAGCACAGTAGGCTGTAATCCATGGGGTCGCTAAGAGTCGGGCACGACTGAGCGACCTCACTTTCACTTTTCACTTTCATGTATTGGAGAAGGAAATGGCAACCCACTCCAGTATTCTTTCCTGGAAAATCCCGGGGACAGAGGAGCCTAGCGGGCTGCCGTCTATGGGGTCGCACAGAGTCGGACACGACTGAAGCGACATAGCAGCAGCAGCAGCAGCAGGTATGTAGAAAAGTTTTGACCCTGATATTCATTTTGATTATTTTAAGGTTTTTTTTTATAATTTCTTTTCTGGTCATTATTTTCCTGACATATATTATTCACCTATTTACATTCAACTTTTCATTATTATTTTATTTCCAGTGATACAGAATTAATACATTGCATTTCTTCACATATCAGATAAGGTTGCATTTGACTTGTGACTTTGTTTCCTTAACAGGGCTCTGATTATTCACCTACTTTATTAAATGGGTTTCCCCCGTGAATGAGACAGCAACCACAGATTGAATACTTGAGGAAAGCTGGATAACTGTAATAATGCCAATTTCAAAGACATGGGTAGGATATGAGGAAAAAGCAAGTAACACTGTATTTTCCTGGAACCAATAATAGTGGAGTGCTCAGCTGAATGAAATATTTGAGAGGGTGAGGGAACCTGAGAGGAAAGAAACTCCTGATGGCAGTACTACAGGGCTTTAGCCAGGGTAATAATTATAACAACCCCAGTCCTTCTCCTTCTCCCTTTCCTCCTTCCTACAAAGGTGTCTCCTCCAGTGGTCCCCACTAGCCTCCACATTTGGAAGTCAGATTGCAAGTGAGCTTGGGATACAGGTCAGGTTCCTTTTGCTCAGAGACAAGGTAAAGACCAGGAAAATTGGAGAATGTATATAGAGGAGCAAATAGAAGATATTCAAACACTTCTGCGACTTTATTTTTAATTTGTATATGCTATGTTTTTCTGTCATTTTCTTATTCTATTTATTTCCTGGATCATTCTTCATTAATCACTTTTAGTTGATCATTTCCCATTTCTTGCACAGTAATTTATTCTAATTTTCATTCATATTTGTATAGTAATTACCTTTAAATGTTTTTAAAATATGCTACATTTTATTTTTAATGATCAATTACTCATACTTCCCTTCCAGTAAGAGAAGCAATGATGAAAATTAGATCAATTAGCATCCATCTAATACACCTCCATGGGTCTCAAACCACAAATATTTATGTGAAACAGCCAGCAATACAATTCCTTTGAGAAACATTTAACAAAAAAAATAACTAGTTTGGTCTGATTGAAATTGAAATGATAAGGGCAAGGGTTATCAGAGAAAAAATAATGAAATAAGTTACTGGCATACTTTGGAGGTGGCAGAGGTTAAAAGTGACTGGTAAAGCCGAGGATAAAGAACAATATAAAATGACATAAATGACAAAATACCAGACCAAAATTAAGTTTATAAAAAGATATGTCAACTCTTTATATTTAACTTTTATTTAAATGGGCTTTCCTTGTGTCTCAACTGGTAAAGACTCCACCTGCGATGCAGGAGACCTGGGTTCTATCCCTGGGTTGGGAAGATCCCCTGGAGAAAGGAATGGCTACCCACTCCAGTATTCTGGCCTGGAGAGTTCCATGGACTGTATAGTCCATGGGGTTGCAAAAAGTCAGACACGACTGAGCAACTTTCACTTTATTTAGATGCCTTTTCTATCTCAGTGCATTCATCAATGTTCTGAATGACATTAAAGTTCTCAATTCAAAAAGTATATATAACTGCTTAATTTCAAACATTTATCAATTTGATATTTGCAACACAATCCTGGAAGTCAGACAGGGATACAGATATTATATCCACTTCAAGGTAAAACAAACTTACTCTTGGAGATTGCCTTTGTCTGCTTGGGCAGTTATAATGAAATGACAGACTGAGTGACTTTAAACAACAGAAACCTATTTCATGCTTCTAGAGAATAGAAGTCTGATATCAGAGCACTAGCAAGGTCATGTTCTGGAGACAGCTTTCCTCCTGGCTTGCAGATGGCTGCCTTTTTCCTGTGTCCTTAGATAGGAGAGAGAGAGAGAAAACTCTGGTCTCTCCTCCTTTTCTTATTAGGACACTAATTTCATTCTGGGAGCTCCATGTTCATGATCTCATCTAGACTTAATTACCTCCCAAAGGCCCCAAATGGAGTCACTAATGCTAAGCTCCACAACACCAAATTGAGACTTAATTAAGTATTGCTTCTTCCAGAAATGGAATGTTGAGCCAGCCAATCAGAAATTACCTAATCAGCACTACTTAGGTAATCTGCCTGATGACCTCTGCCATTCCCTAAAGGAAATTAACCTTGCAATGACCAACCCAATTTTTTGGCCTAGTGTAACTTCCTTATTCCTGTTCCTTTCTGGCTATAAAAATCTTCCATTTTGGTCAGCTCCTGGGAACTCCTTCCATCAGCCAAATTGGATGCTACAAAATATGAATCGATTTTTGTTCAAACATACTCTATGTTAATAGGCCTCAGTTTATCTTTTAAGAAGGATTAGGGCTTCATCATATGAATTTCTGGAGGATACAAAATTTAGTCCATAATGGAGTGTTAAATTATGTCATTTACTTATTAGTCTTGCTAGCTCTATAAAAGAAACATAGTTTTACATTCTATAGGCACTGTTAATTGTACTATACATGATTTTTAAAGAAGTGCTCATCTTATCAATGTGAAAGTGAAGGTTGCTCAGTTGTGTCGGACTCTTTGAGACCCCATGGACTATACAATCCATGAAATTCTCCAGGCCAGAATACTGGAGTGGGTAGCCTTTCCCTTCTACAGGGTATCTTCCCAACCCAGGATAAAACCCAGGTCTCCTGCATTGCAGAAGGATTCTTTAACAGTTGAACCATGATGGAAGTCCTATCAACGTATTAACCTAGAAAATTAAGTCTGTCAAACGGAATTCACTACAAATATTTATTTCTACCCATCAGTGGTCTTCCCAGGTAGCTCAGTGCCAAAAAATCTGCTTGCCAATGCAGAAGCCACAAGAAATGTGACTTCAATCCTTGGGTTGGGCAGATCCTCCTCCTCTGGAGGAGGAAATGGCAACTCACTCCAGTATTGTTGACTGTGAAATCCCATGGAGAAAGGAGCCTGGCAGGCTACAGTCCATGGTGTAGCAAAGTGTAGGACACAATTAAGTATGCATGAACATTCTCAATATTAAGAGATCTTATAGTAATAATGATGATTCTTTAATATTTCCAATTTTAAGCAGAATTTATTTGTTTAAAATCTTTGTAAATTTTTAGAAATTGACAGATGATACGGACAAAACTGATTTATTAAATGAATATTTTATTGAATATACCTCGTTAGCAATTTATTGTGACCTAATCGGCTTTCCTGGTGACTCGGTGGTAAAGAATCTGCCTTTAGGCAGACTCCTGCAAGGCAGGAGTTGTGGGTTTGATCTCTGGGTCAGGAAGAACCCCCAGAGAGGAAAATGTCAACCCACGTCAGTATTCTTGCCTGGGAAATCCCATGGACAGAAGAGCCTGGCAGGCACAGTCCATGTAGTTGCAAAAGAGTAGAATATGACTTAGTGACTAAACAGCAACAAGAAAATCTGATTTTTACTTGAAAGAAACATAGATGGCTAGAATGATAAAGAGATGATAGGCAGAGAGAGATAGATAGATAAGATTAATCCCACCCATATTGGGGAAAATTTGGTGAATATTGTACCCAAATCTTCATTCTTCAACAATGAAGCATTAGATTCTAAAAGGAAGGTCAACTAGGATAATAAAGTAAAATGGTGTCATTGAATCAGCTCTGTAAAATTTGATTAAATTATCAAGCTAAATTTTAGATAATTCTAAAGGCATTAAATGTAGAAATAAAGGATTCTTCTAGCTATCATCACACAGTTTTAAATATGTTTACATTATTGCTGTAAAAATTTGAAGCCATACATAATTTTTTTTAACTGCATAATTCTGAAAAAAATCTAGTGGAATAACTAAAAATGTTTGCAAGTTATTATTATGGATAATAGTTTATCACTAATTTCTGGAAAATGATGGTGACATATGATAAAATAAATCATAACTTTTAAGAAGCTTAAAGTATTCTTTATGTGGCTTAATGAAGTTTGAAACAAAACATCAGGCTGATTATAGTGAAAATTGTGCTATCCTGAGTGACTCCAGCATGCCATTCTATTATGGTCTGAATGTAGGAATAAATGCAAGATCACTTATGATTATGATTACATGCAATAGATTTTGTATATAACGTATATCCTGGTATTCTCCAGTTAACTAAATTTTATTTTTATGACATTTTAGATGCAAAGCCACCACTACAATCCAGTTGTTGGTAAATGAAATTAATAGAAACTGTAAGAAAAAAAAAATCACATATCCATGAGTAAAAATTTCCAAACTCCAGACAGTTGAGAAGACAAGATTTAAGACATAGCTTAAGTTTCCTTTTATAATTGAAGAATTGTTATATTAAATAGAACCTACTATGTCCACTGAATAATCAGTTCCTTTTAAAGTTAAACTGGGTCTGTCCAGGGTATAAGTATCATTATACATGAGTCATTTTCTTTCAGAAGAGAATTTTAGGAGGAAGAAAAAAATCAATTTCCTGGGTATTCTTGGGAATTTTAAAATTATTAACCTCAGAATACAGACTCTGAGAAAATATTTTCTCAGAAAAGTGAGACAATAATGCTAAATTTCTCATGGAATTAGGTTAATTTTACATCATAATTCATTGCCTTTTTCTTTTCATATCTGATAGCTCATAAGTATCACCTGTTTCAGGAAAAACTGAATATATTTTACTTTCAATTCCAAGGGTTTCTTTCTTTATCACAACACTGCTTGGCAATTCAGTCTTGTAATATTGCTTGGCTTTGTTATTTATTATCTTCCCTGATAGCTCAATTGGTAAAGAATCTGCCTGCAATGTGGGAGACTCCAATTCGATTCCTGGGTCGAGTAGGGAAGATCCGCTGGAGAAGGGATAGGTGATCCATTCCAGTATTCTAGGACTTCCCTTGTGGTTCAGCTGGTAAAGAATCTGCCTGCAATGTGGGAGACCTGGGTTCGATCAGGGCTGGGAAGATTCCCCAGAAAAGGGAGAGGCTACCCACTCCAGTATTCTGGTCTGGAGAATTCCATGCACTGTACAGTCCATGGGGTCGAGAAGAGTTGGACACGACTGAGTGACTTTCATTTGTTGGAGAAAAATTAGAACAAAGGACAGAAAGGGCATGTGGAAATTATTTAAACCAGTTATTTAAAGTTTGATTTTTTTAACTGAAATTGCTAATATTAATATAATGCTTTGTTAAATTAAAAAAAAGGTAAATTACAAATTCATCATAACATCCATCAAGTTTTAGCCTAAAGAATTTCTTTCAAAGCTGCAATAAGCTCTGAAAATAGGGTCTTTAGTAGAGAGTCTTGCATTATATTTAACTAGACAATTTTAAATTGAATTTTCATAGAAAACTTTTTCCCCCTAACCAATGGAACCAGTCAATTCAGATTCAGTTATTCAGGTTTTTTTCATTGCAGTTCATTCTCTCTTCAGAAAATGTTTTTAAAGCCTTTAAATGTTAGTTGTTGATGGTTTAAGTTGCAATACATGTTTTGATTTTAAAATAGGCTAAGGTTTAGTTCAGTTCAGTTCAGTAAGGTTAGCAGAGTCAATTTCTACCCTTAAATCACAAAAGCATATCTGTATCTAAGTGTGCTGCATTTAATGTAGGTCTTAAACCTGATAGCAAAATGGGGGATAATTTTGATACATATTCATGAGATGACATATGATGATTTAACTTAGTTAAAAAGATGCAGCTTCACATTTTCACAAGGCAGTTGGAAGTTCGGGCTTTATTCATATTATATATTGATACTAATGACAGCTACAACCTGAGTAGTTTGTATTCTTCTGACCTACTAGGCAAAGCAATTAAGCAAAAAGGAGTTTAAAAGCCAACTCAGTTTGATACAATTTTTTAAACAAAATCTCCAGTTAACATTACTTTATAAACTATAATTATAGTTGGCTGATTTATCTTTTACTGATCAACTTAAAACAGGAAAACTTAACAAAAATCACTGAGATTCTCGCAAAAGTTAATATCAGTTTCCTAATGAAATATGGACAGAAGAAGTTAATCTAACATTGATGCAATTTTATATACTGTTGTGATTGCCGGGCTCTCTGTCTGAAACACCCTTTTTTTTCTAATAGTGTATTTTTAAATAGATATTAAAATTATAGTATGAGTTGATATTAAGAAAATTTGTAAGCATATTGACATTATTTCCTCCTCATGACCAATTAATTGAGTTGCTAATGCAAAGAGGCAAAAGAAATATCATTCAAGATAAATCCTGGATATAATAAATGTTACAGACTTTCAATGAGTACAGTATATGACAATGCATGTTAATGAGAATATTCTTTTAGTGTTCAGCCCAGTGACAAAAAGACAATAGTAAATAATAATATTATGAATGCAATTCTCAAACTGTATTTTCCCATCATTGTAATTGCTATATTTTGGTCTGTCGAGGAAGTGTTTCATTAAGTCGAAAATAGCACATTATCCAAAAGTAGCTCCTAAGGCTTTGATTTTACTGTTGATATCCTTACAAAATTGTTGAGACTCATTTCAGAGTGTGTTTTTGTTTGCAAAACCTGGAATATAGTAATACAAGACTTTGGTGAGTGTGACAATGTCTTGATTAATGCGATAACATCAACCTAAATTTTTCTTTAGTTACACACCTGAAAATCTATTTATCAAAAAATAAATAAAGCTTGTTGACTTAGAATAAAAATAGATTGAGAATTTAGACATCTCTGAATCATTACCAGTGGTAATGCCTTTGCTTCTAGAAAGATACAACACTGGTAATGTTTTGCTAGAAGAAAAGTTAAGTTTTATTTTTGTTAACTTTCAGATAAGAAAAGTATTGGGTGTAATGTTCTTTATCTTTCTGGCTTACTTCACTTCTAATAATGGGCTCCAGTTTCATCCATCTCATTAGGACTGATTCAAATGAATTCTTTTTAATGGCTGAGTAATATTCCATGGTGTATATGTACCACAGCTTCCTTATCCATTCATCTGCTGATGGGCATCTAGGTTGCTTCCATGTCCTGGCTATTATAAACAGTGTTGCGATATATATGGAATTTAGAAAGATGGTAACGATAACCCTATATGCAAAACAGAAAAAGAGACACAGAAATACAGAACAGACTTTTGAACTCTGTGGGAGAAGGTGAGGGTGGGATGTTTCAAACGAACAGCATGTATACTATCTATGGTGAAACAGATCACCAGCCCAGGTGGGATGCATGAGACAAGTGCTCGGGCCTGGCGCACTGGGAAGACCCAGAGGAATCGGGTAGAGAGGGAGGTGGGAGGGGGATCGGGATGGGGAATACGTGTAAATCCATGGCTGATTCATATCAATGTATGACAAAACCCACTGAAATGTTGTGAAGTAATTAGCCTCCAACTAATAAAAAAAAAAAAAATAAATTTTAAAAAAATAAATAAAGAAAAAAAAATAAAGAAAAAAGAAAGAAAAGCATTGGGGTGTTTTGGGAGAAAATATGTATTTCCATCATAATGGAAATCACATATTAGAATGTGACAATATCATAAAGTTTCATTTTCAAATTTTCAAACAATAACCTTAAAATATATCTTATAATGTTTTTTAAGAGTTACTAAAATGTGAACAGATAAAATTATTTCAATATGTGACTGTAGCAAAAGAACAGAAAGTAAAACGACTTGAAATACTTGAAATGTAAGGACTGTTAGCTGGTTTTTCAGTTTTACACTAAGGAGAATATTTAATAAAACTCTGTTCTCATAAACTTGCAAAAAAGTGTAAATCATGGAATTTCAGAAAATATAAATGATCAAAATTCATACAAAGAAGGAAATAATACATATGAGTAATATAATAATGCTTAAGAATAATGTTAATATAAAAGTTGATCAAAATTATTTCTAAACATCACCAAGTTTACTCAATTTTAAAAGAATATATCTTCTTTCCTTCAGGTTGCTAAAATTCCAATGCTATATATGGCCTAACATTTCTTGTGCTTATTTGCTATTCACATTTTTTCATTAGTAACATTTGTTAATTTTTGTTCTATTTTCATGTAAATTTTCAATTGGGTTTTAAAAACTATTTTATTACTGATTTTTGAGACTATTTTTTTTTCATATCTTATGTAAAAAATACTTTATTGGGTATATAATTTGAAAATATTTTCTCCCACCGCAGTGAACTGCTATTATACTGTCTTAAAAATGACTTTCTTTCTTTTTTTTTTTATTTATTTTTTTTATTTTTTTTTAAATTTATTTATTTATTTTTATTAGTTGGAGGCTAATTACTTCACAACATTTCAGTGGGTTTTGTCATACATTGATATGAATCAGCCATGGATTTACACGTATTCCCCATCCCGATCCCCCCTCCCACCTCCCTCTCCACCCGATTCCTCTGGGTCTTCCCAGTGCACCAGGCCCGAGCACTTGTCTCATGCATCCCACCTGGGCTGGTGATCTGTTTCACCATAGATAGTATACATGCTGTTCTTTTGAAACATCCCACCCTCACCTTCTCCCACAGAGTTCAAAAGTCTGTTCTGTATTTCTGTGTCTCTTTTTCTGTTTTGCATATAGGGTTATCGTTACCATCTTTCTAAATTCCATATATATGTGTTAGTATGCTGTAATGTTCTTTATCTTTCTGGCTTACTTCACTCTGTATAAGGGGCTCCAGTTTCATCCATCTCATTAGAACTGATTCAAATGAATTCTTTTTAATGGCTGAGTAATATTCCACGGTGTATATGCACCACAGCTTCCTTATCCATTCGTCTGCTGATGGGCATCTAGGTTGCTTCCATGTCCTGGCTATTATAAACAGTGCTGCGATGAACATTGGGGTGCACATGTCTCTTTCAGATCTGGTTTCCTCAGTGTGTATGCCCAGAAGTGGGATTGCTGGGTCATATGGCAGTTCTATTTCCAGTTTTTTAAGAAATCTCCACACTGTTTTCCATAGCGGCTGTACTAGTTTGCATTCCCACCAACAGTGTAAGAGGGTTCCCTTTTCTCCACACCCTCTCCATCATTTATTGCTTGTAGACTTTTGGATAGCAGCCATCCTGACTGGCGTGTAATGGTACCTCATTGTGGTTTTGATTTGCATTTCTCTAATAATGAGTGATGTGGAGCATCTTTTCATGTGTTTGTTAGCCATCTGTATGTCTTCTTTGGAGAAATGTCTGTTTAGTTCTTTGGCCCATTTTTTGATTGGGTCATTTATTTTTTCAAAAAAAAAAATTATTCTTTCAAAAAAAAAAATGACTTTCAAAGAGCAGCAGTTCTTAATTTGGTGAAGTCTAATGTATCAGTTTTCCTTTTATGATTCATCCTTTCTTGGTTTTATACATAACAAAAGTTAAACAATCCTTGTTTAACTCAGTGTCACAAAGGTTGTCTCTTATGCTTTCCATTATAAGTTTTATAGTTTAAGATTTTTGTAGTGAGTCTTCTCCTATATTTGAACTGTTTATGTATGTTGCAGTGAATGGACAGATTTTTTTGGGGGGGGGAATTACATATATTCATCTTTGTAAAAATTGTAACATTAGGAAAAAGATTGTTTTTTCTTCATTGAATTACTTTTGCACTGTCTCAAAAATCAACTTAACATACATGCATACATCTATCAGTTGGTGCTCCTTGCTATTCCATTGACCAATTTTTCTATATGCCAATATTGTATCATCTTGATTATTGTAGTTTTAAAATTGGTGTTGATGGCATAGTCTGTCCTCCAAGGATTTTTTTCAAATTCGTTTTGGCTGCTGCATAGTCTATGAATTTTATATGAATTTTAAAGTATTGCTTAAAATTTAAAATATTGTTAACCACCCAAAAAAATACTAGAATTTTTACTGGACTGGCCTTAAAAGTATAGATATGTTAACAATTTACTCTTTTGATCATGAACATGGTATATTTCTTTGTGTCTTTTAATTTTTCAGAATAAAGTTTTATATTTTTTACATTAAAATTTCTGCATAACTTTTGCCATATTTATCCTTGAATATTTCATACTTGTGATGTTATTGTGTTTTTTAAAATCCAATTCTGGTTATTCACTGACAGTTTATAGAAATAAAATTGATTTTTGTATATTGAATTTATAAGTGCTCTAAAGTTGCTGAATTCACTTTTTCATTACCTTACCTTTTTTGAATGTTCCATAGGATTTCTCACCAAAAAAAAAAAAGAAAAACTCATTTGAATAATTTCTTTCTTTATGTTTTGAATATTTTGATTCCTTGTTTTTTTTCCCTGAGTATACTACTCTATAGACTCTCCAGTAAAATGACAAATAGTGAGAGAAGACATCCTTCCTGTGTTCTTGACATGGTACTTGAATGATGTCTATAAAAAAATGTTAAAAACTGACTGAGTTGCTACTTTGCATTGGACTTCCCTGGTTTCAGGGGTAAAGATCCCTGGGTTGGGAAGATCCCAGCAACCCATTCCAATATTCTTGCATGGGAAACCCCATGGACAAAGGAGCCTGGCAGGCTACACTCCACAGGGTCTCATGGAGTCAGACACAACTTAGTAACTAAACAACAATAAAAACAACTTTATATCAGCCAATTTGTAGGTACAGAATACACAAAGGCAAGAAAAATATTAGCATTTATTCTGTGGGTTTAAAATACAGTGTATAGTAGTAGACATACACAACACAATATATTTAAATGTTAAGGTGATACATTCAATTCAGTTCAGTTCAGTCACTCAGTCATGTCCCACTCTTTGTGACCCCATGGACTGCACTACACCAGGCTTCCCTGTCCATCACCAACTCTTGGAACTTACTCTAACTCATGTCCATCGAGTTGGTGATGCCACCAACCATCTCATCCTCTGCCATCCCCTCCTCCTTCTGCTCTCAATATTTCCCAGCATGAGGTCCATGAGCAGTATGAAAAGGTGATACATTAAGCATGTTTTTATTGTAGTTTTACAGTTACTAAACCATGTAACGTGTAACAACTCTTCAGGACCCCATAAATAGCAGGATGCTAGGCTTCCCTGTCCTTCATTATCTCCCTGTGTTTGCTCAAACTCATGTCCATTGAGTCGGTGATGCCATCCAACCATCTCATCCTCTGTTGTCCCCTTCTCCTGCTCTCAATCTTTCCCAGCATCAGGGTCTTTTCCAATGAGTTGGCTCTTCACATCAGATGGCCAAAGTATCGGAGCTTCAGCATCAGTCCTTCCAATGAATATTTGGGCCTGATATCCTTTAGGACTGACTGGTTTGATCTCCTTGTAGTAAAGGGAATTTCAAGAGTCTTCTCCAGCACCATAATTTGAAAGCATCAATTATTTGGTGCTTAGCCTTCTTTATGGCCCAATTCTCACATCCAGGCATGACTCCTGGTAAAGCCTAGCTTTGACTATATATACTTTTGTTGGCAAAGTGATGTCTCTGTTTTTTTAATATGCTGTCTATGTTTATCATAGCTTTTTTTTCAAGGAGCAAGTGTCTTTTAATTTCATGGCTGCAGTCACCATCCGCAATGATTTTGAAAGCCAAAAAAATAATATCTGTCACTTTTTCCACTTCTATTTTCCATGAAATGATGGGACCAGGTGCCATGATCTTAGTTTTCTGAATGTTGAATTTTAAGATATCTTTTTTCACTCCTGCCTTACAACCTGTTCAAGAAGCTATTAAGTTAATCTAGATTTTCTGCCATTAGAGTGGTATCATCTGTATATCTGAGGTCATTGATATTTATCTTGGCAATCTCAATTCTAGCTTTAGCTTCATTCAGTCTGGCATTTTGCATGATGTACTCTGCATATAGGGGCTTCCCAGGTGGCACTAGTGATAAAGAATCCACCTGTTAATGCAGGAGATACAAGATATGCAGGTTAGTTCCTGAGTTGGGAAGATCTCATGGGGTAGGAAATGGCATACCACTAAAGTATTCTTGTCTGTAAAACTCCATGGACATAGGAGCCTGGTGGGCTGAAGTTTATGGGTTTGCAGAGCTGGACATGACAGAGACTGAGCACATGGAGGACTCTCTGCATATATTGACAAGTTAAATAAGCAGGGCGATAATATAGTCTTGACATACTCTTTCCCAATTTGGAACAAGTCCATTGTTCCATATTTGGTTGTGATAATAAGCATATTTATAATCAATTCGTTTGTAAAACAAAAAACTGGAAAATTCGTAAAGAGATGGGAATAACAGACCACCTTACCTGCCTCCTGAGAAATCCGTTTGCAGGTCAAGAAGCAACAATTAGAACCAGACATGGAAAAACTGACTAGTTCCCAACTGGGAAATGACTACATCAATGATGTGTATTGCCACCCTGCTTATTTAACTTATATGCAGAGTATATCATGCAAAATGCTGGACTGGATTGAGCACATGCTAGAATCAAGATTGCCAGGAGAAATATCAATAATCTCAGGTATTCAGATGACACCACCATTATGGCAGAAAGTGAAGAGGAACTAAAGAGGCTCTTGATGAAATTGAAAGAGGAGAATGAAAAAGCTGGCTTAAAACTCAACATTAGAAGCAGCGTCCTCTGGCTTCAGTTGTACCCTGGCCACTTCCTTCCACTTTTGTGGTATTAACAGTAAATACTGGAGTTTTGCTTGTGACTGTTACCTTTCCACCTAACTGATAAGTGTGCATTGTCATGTTTAGGAAATAATAACTTGGTCGGCACAGTCAGTCCTCTAAATGCCACACCACATCACCAATTCAAGTTGGTTTCTGTTACTTGCAACCAAAAGATTCAAATGAATACAATTCCCATGGAGCTTGCTACAAAAGAAGGGAAAATCGATGCGCTTTCCTGATGGAAGATTTTTGTTCAGATTACTCAGCTGGCTAAACAGAAAACATCCTGTGCCCACAGGAGAATAGTCTGGATGAAGAGCTCAAGCCTTGAACCTTTGGAGTGGGAGCACTGATTCCAAGACCCTCAACTACCAGAGAACTAACCCTAGGGAGTACCAAATAGTGAGAACTCACACAGAGGAAACCACTTGAATACAAGTTCTGGCATAACCCAACCACCAGTAGCAGCAGCAGTAGATGTGCACAATGTCTCATCTAAACAACAAACAAAATAAAAATACAAAGCCAATCATCAGCAGACAGGATTACCACCTCACTCAACCTTTCCCATCAGAGGAAAGGCAAACAAAGAAACAAACAAAAACTCAGCACAAATTTCACCTTATAGGAAGCTTACACAAAGCCCTGGACCAACCTTAGGAGGGCAGAAACCAAAGGAAAGAAATTCAACCTTGAAACCTAGGAAAAGGAGACCTCAAACAAGTTTAAAAAAAAGAAATAATGAAAAGGCAGAGAAAACCAACACAAATGAAGGAACAAACTAGAAACATGGAAGTCCAAATAAATGAAGAGGAAACAGGCAAACTACCTGAAAAAGAATTCAGAATAATGATAGTAAAGTATATTAAAAAAAAAAAAAAAAAAAAAAAAAAACAACCTTGAAAACCAAATGGAGAAAATGCAAGAATCAATTAACAAAGACTTAGAAGACTTAAATAATAAATATGCAGAGACAATACAATTACTGAAATTAGAAATACTCTAGAAGGAATCAATAGCAGAATATCTGAAGCAGAAGAATAATTCAATGAGCTGTAATGTAAAATGGTGGAAATAAATTCTGAAGATCAAAAGAAAGAAAAGAGATTGAAAAGAACTAAGGATAGTCTTGGAGACTTCTGTGACAATATCAAATGCACCAATATTTGAATTATAAGGGTCCCAGAAGAAGAAAAGGAAAAGAAAGGGTATGGGAAAATTTTTGAAGAGATTATAGTTGACAATTTTCCCAACATGGAAAAGGAAATAGTCAATCATGTCTAAGAGGCATAAAGAGTCCCATACAGGTTAAACCTAAGGAGAAATACACCAAGATACATATTAAAGAAACTAACAAAGACTAAACACAAAGAAAGAATATTAAAACAGCAAGGGAGAAGCAACAGGTAACATACAAGGGAAACCCAATAAGCTTAACAGCTAATCTCTCAGCAGAAACTTTGTAGGTGAGAAGGAAATGTCAGGATATATTTAAAGTACTGAAAGGGAAAAATCTACAACCAAGATTACTCTACCCAGCAAGATCTCATTCAAAATTGATGGGGAAATAAAAAGGTTTTCAGACAAGCAAAAGTTAAGAGAATTCAGTACCACCAAACCAGCTTTATAACAAATGTTGAGGGGGCTTATATAGTCAAGAAATACAAGAGAAAATAAAAGATCTACAAAATCAACCCCAAGAAATTAAGAAAATGGCAACAGGAACATATATATCAACAACTACTTTAAATGTAAATGGATTAAATGATCCAACCAAAAGACACAGACTGGCTGAATGGATACAAAAACAAGACCCATATATATGTTGTCTACAAGAAACTCACTTCAGACCTCAAGACATACATAGACTGAAAATGAGAGGATGGAAAAATATATTCCATGTAAATGGAAAGCAGAAGAAAGCTGCAGGAGCAATCCTCATATTAGACAAAATAGACCTTAAAATAAAGATTACAAGAGATAAGGAAGGGCACTACATAATGATCAAGGGATCAATCCAAGAGGAAGAAATAACAATTATAGATATCTATCCACCCAACATAGAAGCACCTCAATATATAAGATAGACACTAACAGACATAAAAGGAGAAATTAACAGTGACACAATAATAGCAGGAGATTTTAACACCCCACTCACACCAATGGACAGATCATCAAAACAAAATTATTAAGTAAATACAAGTCTTAAATGATACATTAGATGAGACGGTTCTCATTGATATCTTCAGGACATTCCATCCAAATGCAGAAGAATACACCTTCTCAAGTACACATGGAACGTTCTTCAGGATAGACTTTGGGTCACAAATCAAACCTCAGTAAATTTAAGAAAACTGAAATTGCATCAAGCATCTTCTCCAACCACAATGCTATGAGACTAGATATCAATTACAAGAAAAAAACTATAAGAAAAACAAACACATGGAGATTAAACAACACATTTATAAATAACCAACATGTTACTGAATAAATCAAAAGGGATATCAAAAAATTTCTAAAAACAAATGACCATGAAAACATGACAGCTCAAAACCTATGGGATGCAGCAAAAGCAGTTCTAAGAGAAAAGTTTACAGCCATACAATCCTACCTCAAGAAACAAGAAAAATATCGAATAGACAACCTAACTTTACACCTAATACACCTGGAAAAGGAAGAACAGTAAAACTATACAATTAGTAGAAGGAAAGAAATCATAAAGATCTGAGCAGAAATAAATGAAAAAGAAATGAAGGAAACAATAGTAAAGATTAATAAAACTAAAAGCTTGTTCTTTGAGAAAATAAACAAAATTGACAAACTTTTAGCCAGACTCATCAAGAAAAAAAGGGAGAAGAATGAAATCAACAAAATTAGAAATGAAAAAGGAGAGGTTGCAACAGACAATGCAGAAATGCCAAGGATTATGAGAGACTATTATCAACAACTATGGCAATAAAATGGAAGAAATGGACAAATTCTTAGAAAAGTTCAATCTTGCAAGGCTGAACCAGGAAGAAATAGAAATTATGAACAACCCATTACAAGCAGTGAAATTGAAGCTGTGATCAAAAATCTCCCAAAAAACAAAATTCCAGAACCAGATGGCTTCACAGGATAATTCTATCAAACATTTAGAAAAGAGCCTATCCTTCTAAAACTCTTTTAAAAAATTGCAGAGGAAGGAACACTTCCAAACTCATTCTACGAGGCCACCATCACCCTGATACCAAAACCACACAAAGATAACTCAAAAAAAGAAAACTACATGCCAATATCACTGATGAACATGGATGCAACAATCTTCAACAAAATTTTAGCAAACAGAATTCAGCAACACATCAAAAAACTCATACGCCATGATCAAGTTGGGTTTATTACAGAAATGCAAGGATTCTTCAATATATGCAAATCAATCAATGTGATATACCATATTAACAAATTGAAAGATAAAAGTCATATGATGATCTCAATAGAGGCAGAAAAGGACTTTGACAAAATTCAGCACACATTTATGATTAAAATTCTTCAAAAAAATGGACATAGAAGGAGCCTACCTCAACATAGTAAAGGCCATATATGATAAGCCTACAGCAAACATTATTCTCAATGGTGTAAAACTGAAAGCATCCCCCTAAGATCAGGAACAAGGCAAGTATGTTCACTTTCACCACTATTATTCAACATAGTTCTGAAAGTCCTAGCTACAGCAATCAGAAAAGAAAAAGAAATAAAAGGAAACCAGATTGGAAAAGAAGAATAAAGCTCTTGCTGTTTGCAGATGACATGATACTGTACACAGAAAACCCTAAAGATAGTATCAGAAAATACTAGAGCTTTAAGAAGAGGTGGCAAGAATACACAGAAGAACTGTACAAAAAAGATCTTCATGACCCAGATAATCATGATGGTGTGATCACTCACCCAGAGCCAGACATCCTGGAATGTGAAGTCAAGTGGACCCTAGAAAGCATCACTATGAACAAAGCTAGTGGATGGGATGGAATTCCAGTTGAGCTATTTCAAATCCTGAAAGATGATGCTGTGAAAGTGCTGCACTCAATATGCCAGCAAATTTGGGAAACTCAGCAGTGGCCTCAGGATTGGAAAAGGTCCGTTTTCATTCCAATCCCTAAGAAAGGCAATCACAAAGAATGCTCAAATGACCGCACAATTGCACTCATCTCACATGCTAGTAAAATGATGCTCAAAATTCTCCAAGTCAGATTTCAGCAACACATGACCTGAGAACTTCCAGATGTTCAAGCTGGATTTACAAAAGGCAGAGGAACCAGAGATCAAATTGCCAATATCCTCTGGATCATCGAAAAAGCAAGAGAGTTCCAAAAAACATCTATTTCTGATTTATTGACTACGCCAAAGCCTTTGACTGTGTGGATCACAATAAACTGTGGGAAATTCTGAAGGAGATGGGCATACCAGACCACCTGACATGCCTCTTGAGAAAGCTGTATGCAGGTCAGGAAGCAACAGTGAGAACTGGACATGGAACAACAGACTGGTTCCAAATAGGAAAAGGAGTGTGTCAAGGCTGTATATTGTCACCCTGCTTATTCAACTTATATGCAGAGTACATCATGAGAAACACTGGGCTGGAAGAAGCACAAGCTGGAATCAAGATTGCTGGGAGAAATATCAATAACCTCAGATATGCAGATGACACCACCCTTATGGCAGAGAGTGAAGAGAAACTGAAAAGCCTCTTGATGAAAGTGAAAGAGGAGAGTGAAAAAGTTGGCTTAAAGCTTAACATTCAGAAAACTAAGATCATGGCATCTGGTCCCATAACCTCATGGGAAATAGATGGGGAGACAGTGGAAATAGTGTCAGACTTTATTTTTTTGGGCTCCAAAATCACTGCAGATGGTGACTGCAGCCATGAAATTAAAAGACGCTTACTCCTTGGAAGGAAAGTTATGACCAACCTGGATAGCATATTAAAAAGCAAAGACATTACTTTGCCAACAAAGGTCCGTCTGGTCAAAGCTATGGTTTTTCCAGTGGTCATGTATGGATGTGAGTTGGACTGTGAAGAAAGCTGAGTGCCGAAAAATTGATGCTTTTGAACTATGGTATTGGAGAAGACTCTTGAGAGTCCCTTGGACTGCAAGGAGACCCAACCAGTCCATCCTGAAGGAGATCAGTCCTGGGTGTTCATTGGAAGGACTGATGCTGAAGCTGAAACTCCAATACTTTGGCCACCTCATGCGAAGAGTTGACTCATTGGAAAAGACCCTGATGCAGGGAGGGATTGGGAACAGGAGGAGAAGGGGACGACAGTGGATGAGATGGCTGGATGGCACCACCGACTCAATGGGCATGAGTTTGAGTAAACTCCGGGAGTTGGTGATGGACAGGGAGGCCTGGCATGCTGCGATTCATGGGGTCACAAAGAGTTGGACACGACTGAGCAACTGAACTGAACTGAATCAGTGAATTTAGCAAAGTTGCAGGATATCAAATCAATACACAGAAATCACTTACATTTCTATATACTAACAATGAAAAATCAGGAAGAGAAATTAAGGATTCAATCCCATTCACGACTGCAACAGAAAGAATTAAATATCTATGAATAAACTTATGTAAGGAGACAAAAGAACTGTACACAGAAAAGTATAAGACACTGATGAAAGAAATCAAAGACAACATAAAGAGACGGAGAGATATTCCATGTTCCCAGGTAGGAAGAATCAATAATTTGAAAATGACTATATAACAAATGCAATCTACAGATTCAATATGATCCCTATCAAATCACCAATGGTATTTTTCACAGAACTAGAGCAAAAAATTTCATAGTTCATATGGAAATACAAAAGACGCCAAATAGCCAAAGCAATCTTGAGAAAGAAGAGTGGAGCTGTAGGCATCAACCTTCCTGACTTCAGATTATACTACAAAGCTACAGTCATCAAGACTGTATGGTACTGGCACAAAAACAGAAATATAAACCAATGGAATAAGATAGAAAGCCCAGAAATAAATCCATGCGCCTATGGGTACCTTATTTTCAACAAAGGAGGCAAGAATATACAATGGGGCAAAGACAGCCTCTTCAATAAATGGTGCTGGGAAAACTGGACAGCTACATGTAAAAGAATGAAATTAGAACACTTTCTAACACCATACACAAAGATAAACTCAAAATGAATTATAGAACTATATGTAAGAACAGAAACTCTAATACTCTTAGAGGACAACATAGACAGAACACTAGATGACATAAATCAAAGCAAGATCCTCTATGACCCACCTCCCAAAGTAATGGAAATAGAAGCAAAAGTAAACAAATGGGACCTGACTAAACTTAAAAAGTTTTGCACAGCAAAGGAAACTATAAGCAAGGTGGAAATACAACCCTCAGAATGGGAGAAACTAATAGCAAATGAAACAACTGACAAAGGATTAATTTCCAAAATATACAAGCAGCTCATACAACTCAATTCCAGAAAAGCAAACAACCCAATCAAAAAGTGGGAAAAAGACCTAAGCAGACATTTCTCCAAAGAAGATATACAGATTACTAACAAACACACGAAACAATGTTCAACACCACTCATTATTAGAGAAATGCAAATCAAAATCACAATGAGATATCACCTCACATCAGTAAGAGCAGCCATTATCAAAAAGTCTACAAACAATAAATGTTGGAGAGGGTGTGGAGAAAAGGGAATGCTCTTTCACTGTTAGTAGGTATGTAAATTGATACAGCCACTATGGAAGATGGTATGGAGATTCCTTTAAAAACTAGGAATAAAACCACCAGAAGGGAATGCATGTAAATCCATGGCTGATTCATATCAATGTATGACAAAACCCACTGGAAAAAAAAAATAAATTAAAAAAAAAAAAAAAACCACCAGAAGACCCAGCATTCCCACTTGTAGGCATATACCCTGAGGAAACCAAAATTGAAAAAGACATATGCATCCCATTGTTCATTGCAGCACTATTTACAATAGCTAGAACATGGAAGCAACTTAGATGTCCATCGACAGAAGAGTGGATAAAGAAACTGTGGTCCATATACACAATGGAATATTACTCAGCCATAAAAGGGAATGCATTTGAATCAGTTCTAATGAGGTGGATGAACCTAGAACCTATTATACAGAGTGAAGTGGGTCAGAAAGAGAAAAATAGATATCATATTCTAACACACATATATGAAATCTAGAAAAATTGTACTGAAGAATTTATTTACAGGGCAGCAATGGAGAAATAGACATAGAAAATAGACTTATGGACATGAAGAGAGGGGAGGAGAGGGGGAGATGTATGGAAAGGTAACATGGAAACTTAAATTACCATATGTAAAATAGATAGCCAATAAGAATTTGCTGTATGGCTCAGGAAACTCAAACAGGGGCTCTGTATCAACCTAGGGAGATGGGAGGGAGCTGCAAAATGGAGGGGATGTATGTATACCTATGGCTGATTCATGTTGAGATTTGACAGAAAACAACAAAATTCTGTAAAGCAATTATCTATCAATTAAAAAAAATAAATTTAAAAAAAGAGAGAGAAAAAAAACAAAAAACCTCAACGTTCAGAAAACTAAGATCATGACATTTGGTCCCATCACTTCAAGGCAAATAGATGGAGACACAATGGAAACAGCAAGAGACTTTATTTCCTTGGTCTCCAAAGTCACTGCATATGGTGACTGCAGCCATGAAATTAAAAGATGCTTGCTCCTTGGAAGAAAAGCTATGACAAACCTGGACCGCATATTAAAAGCAGAGACATTACTTTACTGAAATGTCCCATCTAGTCAAAACTATGGGTTACCAGTAGTCATGTATTGCTGTGAGAGCTGGACCATAAAGAAGGCTGAGCACTGAAGTATTGATACTTTTGAACTGAGGTGTTGGAGAAGACTCTTGAGAGTCCCTGGGACTGCAAGGAGACCCAACCAGTCCATCCTAAAGGAAATCAGTCCTGAATATTCATGGAAGGACTGATGCTGAAACTGAAACTCCAACATGTTGGCCACCTGATGCAAACAATCGACCTCTTGGAAAAGACCCTGATGCTGGAAAGATTGAAGGAAGGAGGAGAAGGGGATGACAGAGCATGAGATGGGTGGATTGCTTCACCAACTCAATGGACATGAGTTTGAGCAAGCTCTGGGAGTTGGCGACGGACAGGGAAACCTGACATGCTGCCCTGGGTTTGCAAAGAGTCGGACATGACTGAGAAACTGAATTGAACCTAGTTTGTAAAAAAGTAAAAAGTGTTTGGTTTTGTATTTGATGAAAGATTTATATGAATCATGTGTGAATTTTTTTTATATTTTAATTGTATGTATTTAATTTAATCTTCCTTTTTTTCTAGGTATACAGGGAAGAAAATTAGAAGGTGAACTTTGAGTAGCTGTATGAGATATTTCCAAATAAATAATTCTCAAAGAAATAAGTAGTAATATTTATCTGCCCATATCACTCAATTTTAGTAGTAGGTGAGAGCTGAGGACAATTTATACTCATGACCTAATAAGGTTTTTCAAATAGTATATCAGTTTATCTAGATGTATTAAAGTAGAAACTCATAAATAATACCTTGTGGTATAACTTCTTTTTAAGGACATGATAGAATTTCTTGGTTTGAAAAGTGACTTAATTTGTGTTCTGCAGTAAATATTGACTCTGAAAGCAAATTCAGCATGCAAATTACTTTGTGTTAGTGCTTAGACTCTCCTAAACTCAAAGTGCAAATGCATGTAAACTAGACAAATTATTGTTTCAAATCAATTGTCCAGCAATACTTAACTAAGCTATCCCATAATGCATCATGTGTTCATCTGTACCACAAAATATTTATATTATGATTTATAAGCATATACTCCAAATCATTCAATTTATCTGTTTAATCATTTGTGAACTCACTTGTTCATTCATTTACTCATTAATTCATTAGTTATTGTAACTACTGATTATCCTAAACACTTGTATTGCCATAGCATTCATAATATTCACGTTAAATAAATGACCAAACAAATCATATACTTTTCATTTTATATACGTTCTATAAATAATACATACATAGGTTTTATACATGTCTCTCTCTATATACATACTACATAATACTATATATATATATATATATATATATATATGTATGTATGTATATATATGTGTGTGTATATATACATAGTTTCCCTGGTGGCTTAGATGGTCAAGAATCTGCCTGCAATGCAGGGGACCCAGGTTCAATTCCTGGCTTGGGAAGATCTCCTGGAAAAGGAAATGGCTACTCCAATATTGTTGTCTGGAGAATCCCAAGGACAGATGAGCCTGGCAGGCTACAGTCCATGGGGTCGCAAAGAGTTGGACATGACTGAGTGACTAGCATAAGATATAACTATATATATATATATATATATATATATATATATATATATATATATGGACAGAGACAAATAAAGAGATAGAGAGAGGAGAAAGACAGAGACAGAGATATAGAGGAGAAAATTTTTCACAGTGTATCTACAATAGTTGTTGATTTTTTTTTTTTTTTTTTAGCAAATTGTAGAAGACTCTTAAGAGTGCCTTGAACAGCAAGATCAAACCAGTTAACCTAAAGGAAATCAATCCTGAATGTTTACTGGAAGGACTGATGCTGAAGCTGACGCCCCAATATTTTGGCCACCTGATGCGAAGAGCCGACATTAGAAAAGACCCTGATGCTGGGAAAGATTGAAGGCAGGAGGAGAAGGGGACAAGAGAGGATGAGATGACTGGGTGGCCCCACTGACTCCATGGACATGAGTTTGAGCAAAGATTGTAAAGATTTGGACTCATCTGAGCGATTGAACAATCATTAATTCCTCAGCTCAAAAGGCTCCAAAGACTCCCATCACAGCAGAGTAAAATCGAAAGTACTAGTCATATGACAGAAACCTACACTCTCCACTTCTCAGTCATGTCTGACTCTTTGTGACCCATGGACTGCAGCACGCCAGGATTCCCTGTCCATCACCACCCCCTGGAGCTTGCTCAAACTTGTGTCTACCCGGTTGGCGATGCCATCCAACCATCTCACCCTTCTCCTCCTGTCTTCAATCTTTCCCAGCAACAGGGTCTTTTCCAAAGAGTCAGTTCTTCACATCAGGTGGCCAACGAAATGGAGTTTCGGCTTCAGCATCACTCCTTCCAATGAATTTCCAGGACTGATTTTCTTTAGGATTGACTGGTTGAATCTCTTGCAGTCCAAGGGACTCTCAAGAGTCTCCTCCAACACCACAGAGCAAAAGCATCACTTCTTCAGCACTCAGCTTTCTTTATGGTCCAACTCTCACATCCATACATGACTACTGGAAAAACCATAGCTTTCACTAGATAGACCTTTGTTGGCAAAGTAATGTCTCTGCTTTTTAACATGCTGTCTAGGTCGGTCACAGCTTTTCTTCCATGGAGCAAACGTCTTTTAATTTCATGACTGTAGAAACCATCTGCAGTGATTTTGGAGCCCCCCAAAATAAAGTCTGTCACTGTTTCCATTGTGTCCCCATCTATTTGCCATGATATGTTGAGACCAAATGGCATGATCTTAGTTTTCTGAATGTTGGGTTTTAAGCCAAATTTTTTCATTTTCTTCTTTCACTTTCACCAAGAGACTCTTTCTCTGCCATAAGGGTGGTATCATCTGTATATCTGAGGTTATTGATATTTCTCCTGGCAATCTTGATTCCAGCTCGTGCTTCATCCAGCCTGGCATTTAGCATGATGTACTCTGCATATAAGAGTACATAAATAAGCAGGGTGACAATATAGAGCCTTGACATACTCCTTTCCCAGTTTGGAATCAGTCTGTTATTCCATGTGCAGTTCTAACTGTTTCTATTTGACCTGCATACAGATTTCTCAGAGGGCAGGTAAGTTGATCTGATATTCCCATTTCTTTAAGAATTTTCCACAGTTTGTTATCCATACAGTCAAATGATTTCACGTAGTCAATAAAACAGAAGTAGACATTTTTCTGGAATTCTCTTGCATTTTTGATGATCCAACAGATGTTGGCAATTTGACCTCTGGTTCCTCTGCCTTTTCTAAATCCAGTTTGAATATCTGGAAGTTCATGATTCACATACTGTTGAAACCTGGCTTGGAGAATTTTAAGCATTGCTTTGCTAGCATGTGAGATGAGTGTCAACATACTTCCTGAGATACAATTTTCAAACTAAGCTGATCTATTTTCTGGACGAATTATTTTATTGGAACTATTGTGGTATTAACCCCTGCTTGCTCCTAGGAAGCAAAGCTAAGGCAAACCTAGACAGAATATTAAAAAGGAGAGACATTGTTTTGCTGACAAAGGTCCGTCTAGTCAAAGCTATGGTTTTTTGCAAGCAGTCATGTATGGATGCGAGAGTTGGACCATAAAAAAAGCTGAACATTGAAGAATTGATGCTTTTCAATTGTGGTGTTGGAGAAGACTCTTGAGAGTCCCTTGGACTGCAAAGAGATCAAACAAATCAATCCTAAAGCAAATCAGTCCTGACTATTCCTTGGAAGGAATGGTGATGAAGCTGAAGCTCCAATACTTGGGCCACCTGATCAAAGAACTGACTCGTTTGAAAAGGTCCTGATGCTGGGAAAGATAAAGGCAGGAGGACAAGGGGACAACAGAGGATGAGATGGTTGGATGGCATCACCGACTCAGTGAACATGAATTTGAGCCAGCTCCGGGAACTGGTGATGGACAGGGAATCCTGGAGTGCTGCAGTCCATGGGGTTGCAAAGAGTTGGACACCACTGAGTGACTAAACTGACTGACTGACCCTCAACAAGTACCTTGGTCTGAATGTTTTTTCAAAAAGAATGATCATCACTTAAAAAGGAATTGCCCATTTATCAATGGATATGTATTCTCTGAAAATTACCCTGATCAGTTTATTCAGACTGTTTAAAAACTCTCTGTTTGAGGAGGGTATGTTCTGCTAGTCTGCATATACACAAATGCTGTGCTTTATTAAATGAAATAAAAGGGAAGGAAGGAAAAAGATTTAAGATACATATTATTAGTTATTCAATAACATATAAGTTTGTTGCTTTTTTTTTTTTCTTTTTCTTTTTCTTTTTTTTCCCCCTAGAGTCCATGGTAGGACTATGAATTAAAGGCTGAGGACTCATCCTAAAGAGCTTATTGGTAAGGCTTTATGCAGTCTGAATCTTGATTATACTGGTTTAATATACTTATCTGGACTTACAGGTAGAAGGTATTTGGTGGGTTAAAACACACAGTCTTCTTGAGTGTTGCAGGATAGTAAAGGACTATCTGATTTTTAGTGGATATTTTCTATTTGGCTTTCTATTTCTTTAAAAGGACCTCATAGTGCCTGAAGTGGAATACAAGCGATTATTATATAGTCTTTGAAGTAAATTGGAGTGCTTTCTCCAATTTATCTTTAACACTGATATCAAAATTCTCATGGACTTCAAACCTAGAGTTTTCACTGTCTGCATCTGACAATTTTTTATATTCTGTAATAAACTTCTTCAAAAATATAAGAAACTTCTTCAAAAATCATACCACCTGGTATGATTGTATTTATTATCTCAAAACTCCTGCTGCATTTATTTACTATTTTTTTTTTAATTCTAAAGATACTTTAAAGAACCTATTGCTAAACATTAGTACAACTCCCCCTCCTTCAGGTTATGGTAAACAGAAGTAGGTGGTTGTAATAGGTCCTTCTTTCTGGTATGATTTTTCTGGCATTGCATATTTAAGAGCAGTGTGGTAAGTTTATTAGTAGTATCTTCTAAGGAGCCATTAAGTCAGTTCTGGAAGGTATAATTTGAAAGGATAACATTCCCAAACAAATGCCCTTTTCACTTGTGCCAAAACATTTCACTACTGTTGTATTCCAATATTCTTTCAGTGCTGTCTTTGCATATGCAAAATGGAGCTTCAGCTCTAGGATTAACTGACATACTTCTCCATGGGCACTGGGCTTGTTCAGTGAGACTACCCATTTTACATCAAAATGTTTGAAAAGCCTGAAAGATATTAAGAAAACAAAATTCATAATTAACTTTGTTTACACATTTGCCCATATGAAAAGATCTGATAGATGATAATGTTTTGGCTAATTCAAGGCTCTCCAAGAGAAACTGCAGTGCAGATGGATTTGAGATACTACAAAACCCAGTAAAAGATTCAAAAGCAATGTTTCAAACCTCCAAAAAGCTGTACATGGAGAAGCGAAGCAGAAGTCTGGGTAGCAGTCCTGTAGAATAATTTTGAGACTTTAATTCTTCTGGTGGTTCTGTAATTACCACCAGAAAGTTTCTGTTAAATATTTTTCTGGAAATGCTTGATTGCCATGATAAAATTTCTGAGTCTGGTTACCCCTAAGGTTATACATATCATTGAAATTAATTAAATTGGCTTGAGAACCTTATTTTGTGGGTAGCAGACATAAGAAATAGGGTATTTGTCAAGGAAACCATAAGCTGTTGAATTCTGACATTATTGAACCAAGTGTACCATTATTTTAAAAGAAAATTTTATACAGATCTTGTTTTGAAATGCTAACTATCCATCCTAAGGGAGATTTGTTCCTTATTTAAGGACTAGTTTATTTCCTCTGGGACTGTATTTTTGTTTCTAAAACTTTTTAGCAAAACTTATCTTTTCAGAAATGCTCACTGTGAATGTCGAAGTATATTCTTTAGTGTTTTATACTGAATTGTTAACTTTTTGTCAGAAGTCTCATTTTATACTTGTTAAACGGAATACAGTTTTTGGAATAATGTTTAAACATTACTTTTCATACTTGAAATAAACATTTATTTTTTAAAAACTAAAAAAAAAAGAAAACAAGGTGAATCCTTTTTAGGTATTTGTGGAAAATTGTGAGTGATCATACATTGATTAAATCTAGAGTAAAAACTTTGGTGTTTTCATCAAACACCTTTGAGCTTTATTCATCAGAATTTATTGATTTGTTTTTATTGTTGATATTGTTTTTTTTATTTTGCTGATAAGAGGAATGTATGTGACTTACGAAAAAAGTGATGGTGGAATGTGAGTGTTATTCTGCTTCAGGATGATCAATATAGTCTAAATGTCCTATGAACCTAGTGTCTCCTCTTTACTTCAGTTATTTATTTATTTTTTTCCCCCATTTGACTTCATAGAGTCTAGGATCAAAACACAGCATTAGGTTTAAACTATGTGATGATAGGTTAAAATGTCTACAAATTATTTGACACTTTTGCAATCAACAGAAAAGATATATTTTCTGTTTCCTTTTAAATTACCTTTCACTTTAGACTAGCTTTATGTTAACAGAAAGGTTGCAGATGATACAAAGTCCCTACTGTTGAAAGGTTGTTGCTGACACATGAAAAGACGCCGGGATTCTTGGCCTCTGGAGAAGAATTCAATCCGGGGCCAGTGATGAAGCTTGATCACTCAGAGCTTTGTGTAACAAAGTTTTTATTAAAGTATAAAGGAGATAGAGAAAGCTTCTGACGTAGGCGTCAGAAGAGGGCAGAAAGAGTACCCCCTTGCTAGTGTTAGCAATGGAGTTATATACTCTCCAATTAGTTATTACAGTGAATCAAAAGAATGTTTGGAGGTTGTAAAGACCTCACTAGACCTACTCCCATAATTTACACCTTAAGATAACAGGATTAGCCAGAAGGTTTTTTCCAGAGACTGTCCTCAAGCAGGATACATTATTGCTATATAATCCTAAGAAATGTAGAGGGACAAAAAAGTTTGTCCTTTCTTCCTCCTTGAGAATTCCAGACCCCTCTCTCCTTGGGGACCCCTGGACTTCTTATCAACCTGCCTAGGAAATGACTCTCTCACTGTGTTCCAGCACTGTTTCTCCTATTGCCAAAATCTACATTGCTGTGTTACATTTCTCACCTTTTATGAACTGAGATTGAAAGAGTAGTATTAATAAAGTCCATACTTATACAAATATCTGAAGTTTTTCCTTTTGCTTTTTTAACTCCAGGATCTCAACCATTGCATCACATTGTATTTAGTACTCATCTTGCCTCCTCAGGCTCCTCTTGGTGGTGACAGTACCTCAGAGTTTTCTATGAGTTTGACAGTTTGAAATGTATGGATAAAGTATTTTATGACATGTGCTTAATTAGGACTTAGCTAACACTCATAGAGGTTAAGTGTCATTGTCATTACATCATACCAAGGGAACACATTATAAACATTTCATCATTGTTGGTGCTAATTCTTAATCACCTGGCTGAGGTAGTATTAATATTTATTTTGTTGCTTAAATTATTCCAGCTTTGGCCATTGGAATTTCTTTTATTTGACTCCTGTGCCCCTGTGTCATCATCCTTGTAGGTTTATTTGAGCATTGCTTTTTTATTTTGGGGGGCACTATAAGATGTGCCAGGCGCATCTTATTATTTCTTGCCCCAGTCCAAGAATCAGCCATTTCTCCAAAAGGCCCTGATTTCTTTTATTAGGGATAAAGAAATATCTGTGTGTACACTACCCTGTATATGCACACACATCTATAATATACTTTCATATGTAGCCATCTGTATCTATATTAAGCAAAACATGAGTTCATACTGATGGTCACCAATGCTAATCCATTACCGTACAGATAAATGTAACCTCCTCCCATTACTTATCTTTAACTCATCCCAACCCAGTAGTGAGAACCTTGGCTAAACTATGCACTATTCATCTATTTACTTGTTCAATTCAATAATTCACATATAGTTGTTCCAGAATTAATTCAAATTCTTGTAGGAGACAACTTTATCATTAGGTACAATTCCTTTTGACCTTAGTCTTGTAGCCTCCCCTCTTCCAAATTACCACACTAATGAGTACATGTTAAAGAGATATATGACTGTGATTTAAAACATTACTATTACAAGAAGATGCAACAAGCTTAAATTGTATATATTTAATAAGAGAATCTCCCTCCAAAACAGCTGAAGTTTTGACAGAACTAAATCCTGAGACAGAAAAATCCACAATCAGAATTTAATAGACCTCTCTCAAAAATTGATAATAAAAGCAAACAAAAAAAAATTACTAAAACCATAGTAATGTAAATAACATGGGTAAGTGTTGATGTATTTGAGATATGTGGAACAGCATATCCAAAATCTGTAAAACATAATCTTTCCAAATGCATGTTCAAATGAACATGTTCCATTATAAATTATGTAGCAACTGATATAAAAAGATTGAAATCATGTGTATATGTTCTATTAATAAGTGGAATCAAACTAAAGAGAATGCAACATTAGAAAACTAAGTGGAAAATCCCTAAATGTCTGAAAATTGAGCTACACAATTCCATACAATCCATGGATCAAAGATGAAATCGTACAGAATTGAGAAAATATTTTCAGTGGAATGGCTATGAAAATGAATATATTAAACATTATGAGGTATAGATAAAACATGATTAGAGATTCTTTTTTAGCAGCAAAGAATGGGAGCCAATTCAACCATTATTTATTCACAAAATAGATACATAAATTATTTCAGTCATACATGGGATACCTCAGCAATAAAAATGAATGAAAGATGTATATGCACAAAATAATGAATTAGTGTCATAGACATAAAATTGAGGGGGAAAGCCAGTTACACCATAACACTAATGCTATTATATTCTTTTTTTTTTTTTTTAATTAGTTGGAGGCTCCTTTCGAAATGGGAAAAACTAATCTTTGATGGCAGAAGTCAGAATAGTGGTTCTTTAGGGACATACTGCTTGTATGGTAGGATTGGGGAGCCTTCTAGGATGCTGAGACTACTTTATATCTTGACAGGGGTGGCATTCACATGGTATAGATATGTACAAATTAACACACAAATATGCAAAAAGTCAACAAGTTGTACACTTAAGATGTATGTATTTTACAATACGTAAATTCTACCTCAATAAAAAATAAAGCAAGCTACTCTGTCCTACAATATTCCACCTATCCATCCACCTGCAAAAGGCAATGCAGAAAATACATTCTTTTTGTGCAACTAAAGAACCAATAAGTCTGAAATATTATTGCTGAGTGTGTACATTGGCACAAACTTACTAGAGGGGAAATTGGCAATATATATCAAAATTACACGTGTATATGTAGTTTTTCCCAGTGATTATATGCCTGGGGATTTATCTGATGGATATTCTTACACATGTGAAATGATATATGTACTAGTTTATTAACTTTAGCTTTGTTTGAAACAGCAAAATATTGTCAGCAACCCAAATAACCAGCTATGGAGAACTGGTGAAATAAATCATGATATATCCACAAATGTAATAAAGTGCACTAAAAAAGAAAAAGAATGAGAAAATACCATGGAACAATCTGAATTTTCTCCAAGGCAAACTGTTAGTGAAAAAACTATGTGTGAAACGGGCAAGTGTCTTACCTTTTATATTAAAAACATGTGAAGATATGAATTCATTTCTATATTTGCCTTAGCAAACAGTAACAATGCAAGCATACAAAAGAATTTATTATCAATGAAAATGAACATTCAAATTCATAGGTTATTTTTTAGTTATATGAATATATTCCTTTTCACATGTAATTTTAAGTGAAAACACAGGAAACTGTCTAGGACACAGGTGTCATTTTTAAATACAGAGAAAATACAGTGAAATTTACATAGTATAGTATATTGTTGCCGCTACAGTATGGTATATGGTGGCAACAATGTGGCAAAAGGAGACCTCTCCATTTACCATGGAAACTATCAGTATTTTCTCCTTTTCAGTCTCCAATATGACTTCAGAATTCCTTTTATCATATGAATAATTATTTATATCAAATAATATAACAATACTTAACATTACTGATGTATTTGAAAAAGAGTTCTGAAAATGGTGTGGTAAGTATCAAGTTGTTGTCTATTATTCGTAATACTAGATTTTCTAAATTACCATCCTCCTTTCAATCTTTAGATAATTGATCAGGACAGCTGTATCCATTGACAGTTTGTGCCCTGCCCTAGTGGATAGCAGGAGCAGAAATCAATTCCTGTTCTGTTCTCCAAGCTTTGTAGCCCTGATCTGGGGTTGAAGAAGAAAAGGCAATGCTACTTACTTCACATAAAGCTACCATCTGCTAATCAAGATTTAAACCTATTTATGCATAATTCAGAATCCTGGAGGTCCACTATTTGCAAACAGAAACAGAAAGTCAGATGAGGATAACAAAATAGAATTGGTTCTATATTTTTAAATTATTTTTAATTTACATAATTTATGAAAGTATACAAACTTTGAGTGTACAAGCAGATAGGCACTTTCTATGTAAAGTGTAGGTCACTCAGTCATATCTAACTCTCTGCAACCCCATGGCTTCTCTGTCCATGAAATAAACACTTAAATCAAGATACTGAAAATTTTCATCATCCCCAAAGAGCTTCCATATCCTTATCAAGTCAATTTCTACTGTTTCTACTATCAAGTCAATTTCTACTAAATTCCAATTTTAATCACATCACTTAATTTATCACCCATTTTTTGAGAAAACACTATTTTTTGTGGGTTTTATCTGTAATCATTGCAGAGAGGCAGGTAGATTTATTCAAATGCCTCATTGTTGTTTCAATTTATCTTCAAAGCAAGATATATGTATTGAAGCTTTGATGAGTAACACTTCCTTAAAAGGATGAAAAATATGCTATATCAGTAATTTGACTATGTTGACTAATATTAAAATTATTTAGTGGGACTTTCTGACTAGGAAAAACATGTAGTCATTGTTTTTCTCCAGAGTTCTTTTGTAGATGAAATAGTTTAGCCTTCCAACTATTTGTTATTCTCATGGGTTTGTTTTACATAATAATAACATTGGTTTTTTATCTTTTTTTCAATTTGTTCTTTTGAAATTTTATTTCCATTTTTGATGTATTGGCTTCTTCTCTTTGGGCCACTGGATACAGTTCTATTTTAATCATGTTTCCTTTTTGCAGAGTGCCCAGATGTGATGATGAAAAACAAATTTGTTGGAAAATGCAGAGCAAATACAGTTGACTTAGCATGCACTTTATTTTATTTGCTGCAGCTAAATGGCTTTCTTTCTAAAATGAAATTAAAATGTTGAACTAAATATGCAGAAATATGCTTTTGATGTTGTAATTAAATATCAAGTAAGACATTTTCAGTACATTTAAGTGATATGTCAATTACACATAATTGTAAATTTTGAACATTAATGGAAATTATTTCTTAGTGAGTAGTGTAATAGGTGAACTAATGTAAGCTAGACTCATGTGGTTTTTATGTTATTTGCAACTTTTGTAAATATTTTTCTGAAAATGAGTGGTTTTTTGCTACTCACTTTTTCTTTTTTCCTATACACTATTTTTCAGTGTGCACTTTATACCAATACTTTACTCAAAGTAAAATAAGTGTAAGTAAATGTTAGCTGCTCAGTAATGTTGAACTCTTTGCGACACTGTGGACTGTAGCCAGCCACGCTACTCCATCCATGGAATTTTCCAGGCAAGAATATGGGTGTGGACAGCCACTCCCTTTCCAGGGATTGAACCTGGGTCTCCTACATTGCAGACAGATTCTTCACAGTCTGAGCCACAAGGGAAGCCCTTCTTCAAAGTAGATACCAACTAAAAATATGCACTTGCTATCTACCTCTATATCATAGGAAGTGTCACTATAAACAAAGCTAATGGAGGTAATAAAATTCCAGTTGAGCTACTTCACATCCTGAAAGATGATGCTGTGAAAGTGTTGCACTCAATATGACAGCAAATTTGGAAAACTCAGCAGTGGCCACAGGACTGGAAAATGTCAGTTTTCATTCCAATCCCAAAGAAAGGCAATGCCAAAGAATGCTTCAACTACCATACAATTGTACTCATCTCACATTCTAGCAAACTAATGCTCAAAATTCTCTAAGCCAGGCTTCACAGTACATGAACCGTGAACTTCCAAATGTTCAAGCTGGACTTAGAAAAGGCAGAGGAACCAGAGATCAGACTGCCAACATTTGTTGGATCATTAAAAAAGCAAGAAAATTCCAGTAAAACATGTACTTCTGCTTTATTGACTACACAAAAGCATTTGATTGTGTGGGTCACAGCAAACTGTGGAAAATCCTTAAAGAAATGGGAATATCAGATCAACTTACCTGCCTCTTGAGAAATCTGTATGCAGGTCAAGAAGCAACAGTTAGAACTGGACAAGGAACAATAGACTGGTTCCAAATCGGGAAAGGAGTACGTCAAGAGTCTATATTGTAACCTGGCTTATTTAATTTATATGCATAGCACATCATGCAAAATGCCAGGCTGCATGAAGCACAAGTTGGAATCAAGATTGTCAGGAGAAATATCAATAAACTCAGATATGCACATGATACCACCCTTATGGAGAAAGTGAAAAAGAACAAAAGAGCCTCTTGATGGAAGGGAAAGAGGCATGTGAAAATGCTGGCTTAAAATTCAACATTCAGAAAACTAAGGTCATCACATCCAGTCCCATCACTTCAAGGCAAAATAGTTCAGTTCCTTTCAGTTGCTCAGTAGTGTCTGACTCTTTATGACTGCATGAATCCCAGCACGCCAAGCCTCCCTGTCCATCACCAACTCCCGGAGTTTACTCAAATTCATGTCCATCGAGTCGGTGATGCCATCCAGCCATCTCATCCTTTGTCGTTCCCTTCTCCTCCTGCCCCCAATCCCTCCCAGCATCAGGGTCTTTGCCAATGAGTTAACTTTTCACATGAGGTGGCCAAAGATTAGAGTTTCAGCTTCAGCATCAGTCCTTCCAATGAACACCCAGGACTGATCTCCTTCAGGATGGACTGGTTGGATTTCCTTGCAGTCCAAGGGACTCTCAAGAGTCTTCTCCAACACCACAGTTCAAAAGCATCAATTCTTCAGAGTTCAGCTTTCTTCAAAGTCCAACTCACTTCCATACATGACCATTGGAAAAACCATAGCCTTGACCAGATGGACCTTTGTTGGCAAAGTAATTTCTTTGCTTTTTAATATGCTATCTGGGTTGGTCATAACTTGCCTTCCATGGAGTAAGTGTCTTTTAATTTCATGTCTGCAGTCACCATCTGCAGTGATTTTGGAGCCCAAAAAAATAAAGTCTGACACTATTTCCACTATCTCCCCATCTATTTCCCACGAAGTGATGGGACCAGATGCTATGATCTTAGTTTTCAGATCTTAGCTTTAAGCCAACATTTTCACTCTCCTCTTTCACTTTCATCAAGAGGCTTTTTAGTTCCTCTTCACTTTCTGGCATAATGGTGGTGTCATCTGCATATCTGAGGTTATTGATATTTCTCCCAGCAATCTTGATTCCAGCTTGTGCTTCTTCCAGCCCAGCGTTTCTCATGATGTACTCTGCATATAAGTTAAATGAGCAGGGTGACAATATACAGCCTTGACATATTCCTTTTCCTATTTGGAATTAGTCTCTTTTTCCATGTCCAGTTCTAACTGTTGCTTCCTGACCAGCATACAGCTTTCTCAAGAGGCAGGTCAGGTGGTCTGGTATTCCCATCTCTTTCAGAATTTTCCACAGTTTATTGTGATCTATACAGTCAAAGGCTTTGGCATAGTCAATAAAGCAGAAATAGATGTTTTTTTTGGAACTCTCTTGCTTTTTTGATGATCCGGTGGATGTTGGCAATTTGATCTCTGGTTCCTCTGTCTTTTCTAAAACCAGCTTGAACATCTGGAAGTTCATGATTCACTTACTGCTGAAGCCTGACTTGGAGAATTTTGAGCATTACTTTACTAGTGTGTGAGATGGATGCAATTGTGCAGTAGTTTGAGCATTCTCTGGGATTGCCATTCTTTTTGATTGCCTTTCTTTGGGATTGGAATGAAAATGGACCTTTTCCAGTCCTGTGGTCACTGCTGAGTTTTCCAAATTTGCTGGCATATTGAGTGCAGCACTTTCACAGCATCATCTTTCACGATTTGAAATAGCTCAAATGGAATTCCAACACCTTCACTAGCTTTGTCCATAGTGATGCTTTCTAAGGCCCACTTGACTTCACATCCCAGGATGTCTGGCTCTAGGTGATTGACCACACCATCATGATTATCTGGCTCATGAAGATCTTTTTTGTACAGTTATTCTGTTTATTCTTGCCACCTCTTCTTAATATCTTCTGCTTCTTTTAGGTCCATACCATTTCAATAGATGGCAACACAATGGAAACAGTGAAAGACTTTATTTTGGGGGGCTCCAAAATCACTGCAGATGGTGACTGTAGCCTTGAAATTAAAAGATGCTTGCTCCTTGGAAGAAAAGCTGTGAACACCATAGACAGCATTTTAAAAGCTGAGGCATTACTTCGCCAACAAAGGTTTGTATAGTCAAAGCTATGGTTTTTCCAGTAGTCATGTATGGATGTGAGAGTTGGACCATAAAGAAAGCTGAGTACCAAAGAATTTATGCTTTTGCACTGTGGTGTTGGAGAAGACTCTTGAGAGCCCCTTTAACTGTAAGAGAATCAACGAGTCAATCTGAAAGGAAATAAGTCCTGAATATTCATTGGAAGACTTCTGCTGAAGCTGAAACTCCAATAGTTTTTCCACCTGATGTGAAGAACTGCCTCACTGGAAAAGACCCTGGTTCTAGGAAAGATGAAGTCAGGAGGAAAAGGGAATAACAGGATGAAATGGTTGGGTGGCATCACTAACTCAATGGACATGAATTTGAGTAAGCTCCAGGAGTTGGTGATAGACAGGGAAGCCTGGCATGCTGCAGTCCATGGGGTCACAAGGAGTCGGACAAAACTCAGTGACTGAACTGAACTGAACTGAAGTGATCTACCTCTACAAGGATGAAGTCACTAGGACACGTTCACTGCTAAACTTCAGTTCAGTTCAGTTCAGTTCAGTTCAGTTCAGTCGCTCAGTCGTGTCCGACTCTTTGCGACCACATGAATCACAGCACACCAGGCCTCCTTGTCCATCACAAGCTCCCAGAGTTTACTCAAATTCATGCGCATCGAGTTGGGGATGCCATCCAGCCATCTCATCCTCTGTCGTCCCCTTCTCCTCCTGCCCCCAATCCCTGCAGCATCAGGGTCTTTTCCAATGAGTCAACTCTTCGCATGAGGTGGCCAAAGTACTGGAGCTTCAGCTTCAGCATCAGTCCTTCCAATGAACACCCAGGACTGATCTCCTTTAGGATGGACCGGTTGGATCTCCTTGCTGTCCAAGGGACTCTCCAGAGTCTTCTTCAACACCACAGTTCAAAAGCATCAATTTTTCAGCACTCAGCTTTCTTCACAGTCCAACTCACATCCAAACATGACCACTGGAAAAACCATAGCCTTGACCAGATGGACCTTTGTTGGTAAAGTAATGTCTCTGCTTTTTAATATGCTATCCAGGTTGGTCATAACTTTCCTTCCAAGGAGTAAGTGTCTTTTAATTTCATGTCTGCAGTCACCATCTGCAGTGATTTGGGAGCCCCAAAAAATAAGTCTGACACTGTTTCCACTGTCTCCCCATCTATTTCCCATGAGGTGATGGGACCAGATGCTATGATCTTAGTTTTCTTAATGTTAAGCTTTAAGCCAACTTTTTCACTCTCCTCTTTCACTTTCATCAAGAGGCTTTATAGTTCCTCTTCACTTTTTGCCATAAAGGTGTTGTCATCTGCATATCTGAGGTTACTGATATTTCTCCCGGCAATCTTGATTCCAGCTTGCGCTTCTTCCAGCCCAGCGTTTCTCATGATGTGCTCTGCATATAAGTTAAATAAGCAGGGTGACAATATACAGCCTGGATGTACTCCTTTTCCTATTTGGAACCAGTCTGTTGTTCCATGTCTAGTTCTAACTGTTGTTTCCTGACCTGCATACAGTTCAATACTCCCTAAAAATATTTCAGGGTGGATATCAGGAATGAGGCACTCTGTGCTCTGAGAAAAACTGAAGTACAAGTTTTCAGGTAGTTAGATATTTTCCGAAAGATTTTATGAGCCAAATTCTTGTATCTTCTTATATCTAGAAAAGTGGGGGTTTCCAACCACATGCTGCACAGCAAGAGGTGAGTGGCAGGCAAGCAAGAGAAACTTCATCTGTCACTCCAATAACTCTCCATCGCTCACATTACCACCTGACCCATCCTCTCCCCATCATGGAAAAATGGTCTTCCATGAAACCGGTGCCAGTTGCCCAAAATCTTGGGGACCACTGTAGAAAAGCACTAAAATTATTCGTGGTAACATCCACTTCTCATGACTCACAGAAAGTTTCTGTTAATATTAACTAACGTCCCCTCCTTCACTAAAATCATGTATTGTACTAACCTTTCCCCCTGCCTCTGCAGAGTCAGTTGTTGTTCAGTTGCTAGGTTGTGTCCAACTCTTTGCAAACCCATGGACTAGAGCATCTCACGGAGAAGGCAATGGCACCCCACTCCAGTACCCTTGCCTGGAGAATCCCAGGGATGGAGGAGCCTGGTGGGCTGCCGTCTGTGGGGTCGCACAGAGTCGGACACGACTGAAGTGACTTAGCAGTAGCAGCAGCAGCATCTCAGGCTTCCCTGTCCTTTACTCTTTCCCAGTTTGCTCAAACTAACACACATTTTCTAATAAATTATAAAATCACTTTCACAGTGAAATAGTTTAGGTTTCAAATGAAATTAATGATGAACAAGGACAATTTGTTCATCTGCAATAAAATTTATTTATCTCTATTTTGACTTAAAAAAACACAAACATGAAACCTGTAGGTAAAATTTTGTTTGGGGCAACATGAGGATTATAGCCTGAGAGACAGATCTCAGATAACACTGAGATACTAAAACTCCAATACTTTGGCCACCTAATGTGAAGAGCCACCTCTTTGGAAAAGACCCGGATGCTGGGAAAGATGAAGTGCAGATGGAGAAAAATTCTTATGTAGTGCAGAACTGACTTCATTAGCTGTTAATCACTATATGCAGAATATGATTTCTTGAAAAATAGGAGATGTAAAGTTCTTGTGTGTGTATATACATAGAAAGTGAAAGTGGCTCAATTGTGTCTGACTCTTTCCACCCCATGGAATAGTCCATGAAATTCTCCAGGCCAGAATACTGGAGTTGGTAGCTGTTCCTCTCTCCAGGGGATCTTCCGAACCCAGGGATCAAACCAGGTCTCCTGCATTGTGGGCGGATTTTTTACCATCTGAGCTACCAAGGAAGCCCGGTACAACTACTCAGGTATGTGCACACATACCATATATGCATATGTATATACACATACATATATTTTAATGAAATTATTTTACCTTTAAATTCGAGAGATAACATTAAATGAAAGTGTGAAGAGTGCAATTAGTTTCTCCTTGCCACAATGATGCTGGCATATGGAATGGTGTTTATAACTCACATTTCTAGGGTCATCTAGAAGTCAGCAAAAAAACTTTACTGACCTTGGCTGGTTAAATTAACACAAAGGGATTTGGCCAACTGTCGGCTGATTTAGGATGGTTTTAGCTGGAACTATTGAAGCAAGTTATCACTAGCCCACATATCTCACCTGCTAACAGGCTAACCTGGGAATGCTCTTGTGACAAAGGCAGAGCTGCAAAGAGCACATTCAATTGTGCATGAGCTTTCATAAGCCTTCGTTTGTATCACATTGCTTAAAAAGAATCTTTGGCAAAGCAAGTCACATGCTCAAAGCAATTATTAGAGTGGGAGGGGGCTTCAAAGCCATATGTCAAGGGGACAGATGAAGAATTGGGGTCACTTTTGCAATCTTCTGCAACACATTTGTCCCATATTACTTAATCATGGCTGCTAGCTGATAAGCAGCATAGGCAAGGTCATGGATTTTTGGTAAAAGTTTCCTAGATGATATAAGCAACAGTTTTTCTTTACTTTTTGCTGTTTCTTTTGTTTATTTTGTGGTTTATCTTTCCATGATCAAGGGGAAAGTATTTGTAGATATCGCAAAATATAATTTATACTCATCAGTGTTTTAAAGGTACACTAATTATGAGACCACCTTCAAAATCTTATTATTTAATACATTAGTAAAGATAAATTTATAATAAAATATAACAAGTTTATTTGACAAATTTTTAGATACATTGCCACAGAATCTGTTTCCTTTGTAATCTTACACATTTAAAACATCATTCTCAGAATGAACCAACAGTTTGAAAAGTGGATTTGTGGACCAAGGAAAGTTAAGAAACTCTACCCTATACAGATTGAATACAATAGAAAAGCAATCCTATCTTCATTTCCTTCTTGTCAATTTTAGAAAGTACTTTACAATATTGTGGGCTGTCAAGATACTTTGTATCTAACTAAAATAACTGAATCTTAATTATGCAAAGCTTTCTTTTTCCTTCTCATACATTTTACCTTAATAATTGAATACTCAGCATTACATTTTAATATAGTGTTAGTCGCTCAGCTGTGTCTGACTCTTTGCCACCCCATGGATTGTCACCCACCAGGCTCCTCTGTCCATGAAATTCTTCAGGTGATAATATTGGAGTGGGTTGTCATTCCCTTCTCCAGGGGACTTTCCCAGCCCAGGGATTGAGCTTGGGTCTCCTGCATTGCAGGCAGACTCTTTACTGTCTGGGCCACCAGGAGCCATGCATCCTGAATGTGTCAGTCTCTGTTAATTCTTCTACTTACACCACAAGCTTTCCTTGAGCAGTTCTACTAGAGCTAAGTGCTAAATTATAAGTTAGAGATTAAATGAAAACTAAAACATAGAACCCATTTCTTGGATATAAGAATAGTTGAAAATCACAGGCAAATACATAATTAAAACATCTCTTTACACATGCTACAATAAGCATGACCTCAGTGCGAGAATATGTACTCAGCTAATTATGATGCAAATGGGGGAAAGCAGAGGATCGATCAAAATTGAATACTTCTATGACTATGTACATGTCATTCCTTCTATGATAACATCTGTTAATACTTATTGGAATGATACTATTTATTAAAGCTTAGTTCAGATGTCTCATATATGATGCCTTTCCTCTTTGCAATTGCATAAGATTTTGTTCATTATTCTATTTATCATATCATGTATTCACTAATGTTACCTCTAACAATAAAGTGTGAAGGAAGTTTGTGAATTCAAAGACTTAGTTCTTCCTGTTTGTGTCCTTAATACTAAATCAATAGTTGATAAATGCTTTGCAGTAATGAGGAGCCAAGGATCTAGAGCCAAAGAGCAAGAATTCAAATACTAAACTTGGTGCTTGCTAACTGTGTCACATTGGACAAGACCTAGTTTCTCCTTCTATAGAAAGACTTTGTAATATTATCTATACTATACAGATATTCTAAGGACATGTAAATTGCTTCATGTGTTACCAGTATAGAATAAGTGGTAGTTCACTATTATTATCACATTCGTTAAGATCAGTAAGATTATCTTATGAATATGTGTAGCACTTATCACTAAATGGCCTGAAAGAAAGAAGAAAACTGTGATTATCAACTTCTGTATTTCCTAAAATCAAGTAAAAATAAAATATAACTTGACATTTTAGATACTTAGAAAATAACTCAGGGCTGGAATTTCAATGACATTTCTAAAAGATATATTACTAATATACATGTTGAGTAATTGATATGGAGACTAAAATCTTTACTACAATATTGCAATATTCCATCCTAAAAATGGATGTGTGAATCAACTGACATAATGGCAGCATGCAATACAATTGAATAAGCTTTGTTTGAAGACAAATAATCATTCTCCTTATGATTAGTTAGTCCTTTGGAGGAATCAAAATGTTAAATGCATACATCTGAATTTTGACATTTTATTTTTCTCTATTGTTAATCAATATCAGCTACCAGTTACAAATTATAACATCACAAATTGTTTTCATTACTAAATTCATTACAAGTTTTAAAACACTTTTTAAAATTTGCTTTTTGTTAGGTAAATAATTTGCATAAGTGTTGTATGGATAGGCTTCACAGTTAAAATTGATCATGAATTATTTAGAATTTTTGCTGTTAATCACATGATCCAGAAATACATGCAGCAAATTCCATATTATTCCAATTACATGACAATTCTTAAACTGCTTTTGGTGCATGTAATTAGTAAACAATACTAAAATTAGATTATTTTATATATTTAATGTAAATATCTTAGAAACAGTGTTTATATACACATTACAAACAGTACAGAAGAACATGGATCAAGGCAAAGTATTAAATTTCCATAGGAAATAAAATTATTATCTAACTTAAAATGTTAAGAGTCATCATCTTCATAGATTTCATAAACCAACTAAATTTTCATATTTCCTTTTAAGTACTTTAAGCAGTTCCACATATTGTTAGTTTCACTTCAGTTCATTTGGTCAGTCGTGTCTGACTCTGTGACCCCATGGACAGCAGCAAGCCAGGCCTCCCTGTTCATCATCACTCCCAGAGCTTACTCAAACTCATGTCCTTTGAGTCGGTGAAGCCAGCCAACCATCTCATCCTCTGTCGTCCCCTTCTCCTCCGCTTTCAGTCTTTCCCAGCATCAGGGTCTTTCCAGTGAGTCAGTTCTTCGAAGCACGTGACCAAAATATTGGAGTTTTACCTTCAACATCAGTCCTTCCAAAGAATATTCAGTATTTATTTCCTTTAAGATGGACTGGTTGGATCTTCCTGCTGTCCCAGGGACTCTCAAGAGGCTTCTCCAACACCACAGTTCAAAAGCATCAATTCTTCAGTGCTCAGCTTTCTTCACAGTCCAACTCTCACATCCATACATGATTACTGGAAAAACCATAGTCTGATTGGACGGACCTTTGTTGGCAAAGTAATGTCTCTGTTTTTTTAATAAGCTGTCTAGGTTGGTCATAACTTTCCTTCCAAGTAGTAAGCCTCTTTTAATTTCATAGCTGCAGTCACCATCTGCAGTGATTTTGGAGCCCCAAAAAGTAAAGTATGTCATGCTTCCACCATTTCCTCATTTACTTGCCATGAAATGATGAGACCATGCCACAATCTTAGTTTTCTGAATGTTGAGCTTTAAGCCAACATTTTCACTCTCCTCTTTCACTTTCATCAAGATGCTCTTTAGTTCTACTTTGCTTTCTGCCATAACTGTGATGTCATCTGCATATCCGAGGCTATTGATATTTCTTCTGGCAATCTTGATTCCAGGTTGTGCTTCATCCCATCCAGCATTTCTCATAATACACTCTGTATATAAGCTAAATAAGCAGGGTGACAATATACAGCCTCGACATATTCCTTTCCTGATTTGGAACCAGTCTGTTGTTCCATGTCCAGTTCTAACTGTTGTTTCCTGACCTGCATACAGGTTTCTCAGGAGGCAGGTCAGGTGGCCTGGTATGCCCATCTCTTTCAGAATTTTCCACAGTTTATTGTGATCCACACAGTCAAAGGCTTTGACATAGTCAATAAAGCAGAAGTAGATGTTGTTCTGGAAACTTCTTGCTTTTTCAATGATCCAACAGATGTTGGCAATTTGATCTCTGGTTTCTCTGCCCTTTCTAAATCCATCTTGAACATATGGAAGTTCACAGTTCACTTACTGTGAAGCCTGGCTTGGAGAATTTTGAGCATTACTTTGCTAGCATGTGAAATGAGCACAATTGTACGGTAATTTGAACATTCTTTGGCATTGCCTTTCTTTAATGAAAAATGATCTTTTCCCGTCAGTCCTGTGGCCACTGCTGAGTTTTCCAAATTTGCTGGCATATTGAGTGCCACACTTTCACAGAATCATCTTTTAAGTTTTGAAACAGCTCAACTGGAATTCCATCACCTCCACTAGCTTTGTTCATAGTGAAGCTTCCTAAGGCCCATTTGACTTTGCATTCCAGAATGTCTGGCTCTAAGTGAGTGATCACACCATCATGATTATCTGGGTCATGATGAATTTTTTTTTAGTTCTTCTGTGTATTCTTGCCACCTCTTCTTAATATCTTCTGCTTATGTTAGGTTGATACTATTTCTGTCCTGTACTGTGCCCATATTTGCATGAAAATTTACCTTGGTATCTCTCATTTTCTTGAAGAGATCTCTAGTCTTTTCCATTCTATTGTTGTCCTCTATTTCTTTGCATTGATCACTGAGAAAGGCTTTCTTATCTTTCCTTGCTATTCTTTGAAACTCTACATTCAAATGGGTATATCTTTCCTTTTCTCCTTTTCCTTTCACTTCTCTTATTTTCTCAGCTGCTTGTAAGGCCTCCTCAGACAATCATTTTGCCTTTCCTTTTCTTGCAGATGGTCTTGATCACTGCCTCCTGTACAGTGTCATGAACCTTCATCCATAGTTCTTCAGGCATTCTGTGTATCAGATCTAATCCCTTGAATCTATTTGTTACTTCCACTGTATAATTGTAAGGAATTTGACTTGGGTCATACCTAAATGGTCTAATGGTTTCCCCTAGTTTCTTCAATTTAAGTCTGAATTTGGCAATAAGGAGTTCATGATCTGAGCCACAGTCAGCTCCCAGTATTATTTTTGCTGGCTGTATAGAGCTTCTCCATCTTTGGCTGCAAAGAATATAGTCAATCTGATATTGGTATTGACCATCTATCTGATGTTCATTAGTACAGTCTTCTCTTGCGTTGTTGGAAGAGGGTGTTTGCTATGACCAGTGGGTTCTCTTGGAAAAATTCCATTAGCCTTTGCCCTATTTCATTCTGTACTCCAAGGCCAAATTTTCTCATTACTCCAGGTATCTCTTGACTTCCTACTTTTGCATTCCAGTCCCCTATAATGAAAAGGACATCTTTTTTTGGGTGTTAGTTCTAGGAGGTCTTGTAGGTCTTTATAGAACCGTTCAACTTCAGCTTCTGCAGCATTATTGGTTGGGGCATAGGCTTGGATTACTGTGATATTGAGTAGTTTACCTTGGAAACAAACAGATCATTCTGTCATTTTTGAGACTGCATCCAAGTACTGCATTTTGGGCTCTTTTGTTGACTATCATGGCTACCTCATTTCTTCTAAGGGATTCTTGCCCACAGTAGTAGATATAATGGCCAGTTGAGTTAAATTCACCCATTCCAGTCCATTTTAGTTCACTGATTCCCAAAATGCCAATGTTCACTCTTTCCATCTCCTATTTGACCACTTCCAATTTGCCTTGATTCATGGAGCTAACATTCCAGGTTCCTATGCCATATTTCTCTTTACAGTATAGGGCTTTACTTCCATCACCAGTTACATCCACAGCTGGGTTTTGTTTTTCTTTGGCTCCATCTCTTGATTCTTTCTGAAGTTAGTTCTCCACTGATCTCCAGTAGCATACTGGGTACTTACTGACCTGGTGAGTTCATCTTTCATTATCCTATCTTTTTACTGTTCATGGGGTTCTCAAGGCAAGACCTAAAACTGATTTAAGGAAGGTAAGTTTATAAACATATAATTTTAGAAAAATATAAAAGGGGAAGAAAAACAGTATCTTTTAAAATTTATTTTACATTTTCTGAATTTAGTCCAGACTAAGTTATTTGGTACCTTACCATATGAATCATCTGTTAATTTTTTGTCATTGTTGAGTCATTAAGTCTTGTCTGACTGTTTGCACTGTAGCCCACCAGGCTCCTCTGCCCTTGGGATTGCGCAGGCAAGAACACCGGAGTGGGTTGCAATGTTCTTTATAATCAGTCAAATTAAAAGTACCAGAAAATATGTATGAACAAAAAGTTGACAATTTTATCAAAATTGTGGATATGTCTAACCCATCTCTACTCTTTAAGCAACGCTGCCTGGGAATGCAAATTGACACTCAAAGGACTGCTGTCCATATAATTACTAGTTCACCACACTTGCTGTCCTTTTTCTATCATATACATTTTGACATTTTCTGTTTTAGAAGCTTACTTTAAGAAGAATTTTAATACAGTGGAAACAATTTAAAAGTGAATTTAGCTTGCAGCTTTATTTTAAAAAGCAATACTGTGTGTTCTTTTCCTTTCAATGAATTACATTGTTAGGGGAAAACACCTCTAATCTATGCATCTTAAAATCTATATAGTGTAAAACTTTAAAATAAAAATCACTTTTCTTGTTTGTAAATTACCTCTTTTGTTATCAGAGTGCTGTCTTTAGATAACAAGTCACAACAGAGTTAACAGTTTTATATTTTCTGAGATGGCTGCAAAAGATACCTTTCTTTTTGAAAAAGGAGTTTAATTTTTCACTCTTAGAATCTTGGAAGCTATGACTGTGCCAGAAATGAGCTAGAAGACTTTCCAGGTTTGCTTATAAAAGTGGACGTAGCTTTGACCTTTCTTACTGGAAAACTGCCTTACAAGACAGAGGCTCACAAACTTGTTCTGTAAAGGATCAGACAGTAAATATTTCAGACTCTGCCAGACATGGTTTCTGCTACAACTACCCAGTTCTGTCATTGCAATGCCAAAGCTTCCATGCATCTCATCATTTAGTCGTGTCCTTCTCTTTGTGACCCCATGGACTGCAGCCTGCCAGGGACAGAGATCCCTCTGTCCATGGGATTTCCCAGGCAAGAATACTGGAGTGGGTTGACATTACCTTCTCCAGGAGATGTTCCTGATTTAGAGACTGAACCTGTGTCTCCTGTGTCTTCTGCATTGCAGGCAGATTCTTTACCTGTTGAACCATCAGTTTGGCTGTGTCCCAGCCACTAAAACTTAGTGTATATGAACAGAAGGCTATCCAAATTTGAGTCATGGTTGCCACTCTCCCTAACTAAACAGGACACCCAGTTAAATTTGAATTTCAGATAAACAACAAATACATTTTTCTTTAAAGTGTAATTATATCCCAAATATTCTCCAGAACATATTTATACACAAAAAGTTGTTCATGTTATCTGAAATTTAACTCACTGTCCTATCTTACCTGGGAATTCAATTTGTGCTATAGTTTGCTGACTTTTGGTATTCAGTCATCTCAATCATGGAAAACGACTAAGAGAAAATGAAGATAGTGAAATGCCCAGCCTATACGCATCTATTTCACATGACCCCTCCTACTTCAGCTCCAGCTACTATCTTAGCCAGGAGTCTAGAGAAATTCTTGTTTAAATAGGCAGGAAAGACCATGAAAAATAATAAAATGACAACTGTAATAAGTCACTAATTTTTATGTGCTTTATTACGTAGTTATATTAACTGGACTATCCCTGCTATTCATTGTTTTTCTTTCTGTCTTTCCATTTTTTTTCCTTTTTTAGTTTTTTTTTAACATTTTCAGTTTCCCTACCTGCATCTGGAATTTAATAACTCCATAAGGAATGATACCTACCCTAGAAAGATTGTTCATAATAGAAATATTTTAATTTCACATCAAACATTATATCTTAATTTTCTGGTTAAGTGCCAACACAAGTAAAAGAGTAGCATTATATAGAAACCTATGCATTCCACATTTAGATTTTGTTTTTTCACAAAAATCAAATGTTAGGGATAGTCCTTCTCCTCTTATTCATTAGAATTTTATTTGCAACCAAATCATAGCATACAGTGATGTTTATTCAAACTTTAGCAATGCAGAGCTGAAATGACTCCTGCTAAGTAGATAAAGGTTTTGACACCCATTTCATAATTTGCTTGGGGCCATTGACTATTTTTTTAAAAAATTCCTCTCAGAAACAGGAATAGAAGTTTTCTATGATCAAGAAAGAAGACTATTTCTCAGACTCTCTTATGAAAAATTGGAATAACTGTGACTGGGAAATTATTACCAAATGATCTGATGGTTTGAAAATATATTTGGATTAGGAAGGTGTCTAGAATATAAATTTCTAACATGGTCTTACTGGTCAACTTTGGGAAACACTGAAATGAAGCTAAAACACAGAGTGGTCTTAGTGTCATTTTTAAAAGTTATATCCTTATTCTTCTTTATTTTTCAAATTCCTAGAGTAATGGAAATAAAAACTAAAATACACAAATGGGACCTAATTAAACTTAAATGCTTTTGCACAATGAAGGAAACTGTAGTCAAGGTGACAAGACAGCCCTCAGAATAGGATAAAATGCAGCAAATGAAACAACTGACAAAGAATTGATCGCCAACCTGGACAAGCAGCTAATGCAGCTCAATGGGGCTTCCCTGACGGCTTAGTTGGGAAAGAATCCACCTGCAATGCAGGAGACCCCGGTTCAATTCCTGGGTTGGGAAGATTTGCTGGAGAAGGGACAGGCTACCCACTCCAGTAATGCTGGGCTTCCCTTGTGCCTCAACTGGTAAACAATTCATCTGCAATGTGGGAGACCTGGTTTCAATACCTGGGTTGGCAAGATACCCTGGAGAAGGGAAAGGTACCCACACCAGTATTCTGGCATGGAGAATTCCATGGACTGTATAGTCCATGGGTTCGCAAAGAGTCAGACACAACTGAGCAAATTTCACTTCACAATGCAACTCAACACCAGAAAATGAACAACCCAATAAAAAAATAGACAAAAGACCTAAACAAACATTTCTTCAAAGAAGACATACAGATGGCTAATAAACATGTGAAAAGTTGTTCAACATCACTTATTATTACAGAAATGCAAATCAAAACAAAAATGAAGTATCATCTCACACTTGTCAGAATGACCATCATCAAAATGTCTACAAAGAATAAATGCTTCAGAGGGTGTGGAGAAAAGGGAACCCTCTTACACTGTTGGTGGGAATGCAAACTGGTACAGCCACCATGGAAAACTGGAGATTCCTTAAAAAACTGGGAATAATCTGCTATACTACCCAGCAATCCCACTGCTACACATACACCCCAAGGTAACCAGAAGTGAAAGAGACACATGTACTCCAGTGTTCATCAAAGCACCATTTAAAATAGCTAGGACATGGAAGCAACCTAGATGTCCATTGGCAGATGAATGGATGAGGAAGTTGTGGTACATATATACAATGGAATATTACTCAGCTATTAAAAGGAACTCTTTTGAGTCAGTTCTAAAGAGGTGGATGAACCTCATTATACAGGGTGAAGTAAGTCAGAAAGAGAAAGATAAATACTGTATATTAAAGCACATATATGGAATTTAGAAAGATGGTACCAATAATCTTACATGCAGGGCAGCAAGGGAGACACAGAGGTAAAGAACAGACTTTTGGACTTAGCAGGAGAAGGTTAGGATGGGATAATTTGAGAGAATAGCACTGAAATGTGTACATTACCATATGTAAAATAGGTGATCAGTGCAAGTTCATTGCATGAGGCAGGGGACCCAAAGCCAGTGCTCTGGGACAACCAGGAGGGATAGGGTGGGGAGGGAAGTAGAAGGGGGCTTCAGTATGGGGGGGAAACAGGTATACTTATGGCCAATTCTTACTGATGTATGGCAAAAACCACCATCACAATATTGTAAAATAATTATCCTCCAATTAAATTAAATAAAAGAAAATAAACTCAAAACTCATTGAGATTCTGTCCTGCATCTTGGCAGAAAGTTCTCAGATTTCGTAAATCTGTCCAATATATGTCCTGGACTTATACCTTTTTTTCTGTTTTCTTTGATTAATACTTATGTTGCTTCTCTAAAAACATAAAAAGCAAAGCTGCTAGAAATAAATCATTAATGGCTGCATTACACAGATGCTGAATGGCCCAATGCTGCTTAATTTGTAATGCCATAATTAACATCACCTTGTAATTACCTATCGTCCTTGTAGTGCTCTTGCTGTTTTCTTTGGTTCCTTTTTTCAAAATTTTTTCCTGATTTGATGACATTTCTTCTCAAAACATTTGGCTTTTTATCTAATATTTTAGTAAGCTTTTTATGGGGCACCAAGGGTTGATTTCTAAGAAACATCTTCCATTTTTCTCTTTATTAAAATAGCTATCTTTCACAGAGTCTATATTTGTAAACTTCTATTTTCAGCACATCCTGCAGCAGAAGTTAGTCTGCAGTTACATAGTAGTATTTTGATTGACTTCTCCCAATGTTATATTATTTATTACGAATCTGACATATACTTTGTTTTATAAAACTTGGTTAAGTTATAAACCTTTTTTATTACTCCATGTTAGAATCTTCTAATATCTTCTGAACATATTTATTACAATTTGTATATAACCCTGAGATGATTAAGTGAAAACCCCAGTAAAGTAGCATTTCTGGTAGTAACGCTAGCTTGAAGCATAGAAAAAATATCAATATTCACACATTGAGATTATAAAAGGAGGTATCCTAAGGAATTCTCTGGTGATACAGTGTTTAGGACTCTGTGCTCTCACTGCCAAGGGCCTGGGTTCCCTCCCTGGTCAGAGAACTAGGATCCTGCATGCTGCATGACACAGTCAAAAAAATTAAAAGGTTAAATTAAATGTGTGAGGCTGTCACGGCTAACGCCATGGCAGGCAGCCTAGATTAGGAGTAGGCCTGGTTTCCCACGGTAACATAATTATCAGGCCTCCTGGAGCCAGCCAATCAACATATGTCTAGCCAGAGAAAAGGGAACCTATCAGGGGAAAGCTGAAAGCCCCATGTTGGGCCAACAAAAATTACCTTGCAACTGTGTAATCAATCAGCTTGCGCCAGCTACCCACTGTGTAACCAATCCGATTGCACCAACTTCCTGCTGCTTGTTTTGACCCAATAAATACCGGAGAGAACTGGGGCTCGGGGCCTTTCGTCCTCACACACCTGGTGAGGGTGGGAGGCCCTGGCTCGAGTCAGTAATAAATTCCCCTATTGCGAGTTGCATTGTTTCGAGGAGTCTTCTTTCCTGACCGGGGACTCGGACTACGGGCAGAACAAAATGAAATGAAATGAGTTATCTTTTACAGACTTCACTTCACATTACAGATATAGATAAATAAATACACAGATGGATAGATAGTAATAGATAGATAGGCAGATAGAGACATATACTAGACCAAATAAATGCAAATAAGATTAAAATAAGATACACCTAAAGAGGTAGGGTGGGGAGAGTGGGAGGAGGTTCAAGAGGTAGGGGATATCTGTATATGTAGAGTAAATTCACTTCATTGTACAGCAGAAGGTAACACAACTTTTAAAGCAATTTTACTTCAATAAAATTAAATAAATAAATAAAAATACAAAAACAGTTTTTAAAATTGATGTCCTGATAACATCAAGTGTTAAAAATCATGGTAATAGGTATTATAACTTATTTATTTTAGTGTGATTATAAATTGATGCAACTTCTTCAAAAAAGAAAATTGTCATTTTCTCTAACGTTTAAAAGTATAAATTATAGAGAAAATCTTGCATATGTGATGAGGAAATTTCTAAAATATTGCTGCCAATAGTTATGCTTTTGAAGTATCACAAATAAAGAGAAAAGTGTGTGATTCAAAACTGAACAACTCAGTGGATTATCACAACATGATCACATTTTTGTAACTACAACTATCAAGAAACAGAGAACTAATAGCAAACCAGAAGACCCTTCATACCCTCTCCAATCACTGTCCTTTCTTTTCTCCACAAAGGCAACCCTTATCCTGACTACTAACAGTCATTTAATTTTGATTCTTTTTTGATCTTTACAAGAATGGTATCACAGCACAAATACTTTTCTGTTTGCTTTATTGCATTCCACATTATGTTTTTAAGGGTCACCCAGTTTGGGAGTATAATTCTAACTTATTTTTATTAATATGTAATACATTGCATGAATATATCTATTTTATACATATTTTCTACTGATATACATTTAGATTGTAGTAGCAATTACAAATAATGTCCTGTGCACTTTGGGGGCATGTCATATTTTGCACATTTCTACATGTGACTCCTACATATATAATTAAAATAAGATTTTCTGCTAAGACACATGTATGTTGATCCACAGCTCAAACTTCCAAAGTGAATATTCCCTTTTGTACTCAACTAATTGAATATATAGTTAAAATTGCTCTGCACTCTTGAAACACATGGTAGTTAAAAAAAGTAATAATTCAGCCATGGTGGTGGGCACTGGTGGTATTTCATTATGAGTTAGATTCAGATTGGAGTGATTACTTGTAATCTGGACATATTTATGCTGCTATTTTTTCAAGTAACTTTATCATTTAGAAATTTTATGCATGTTTTTTCACTTAATTGATGTAATTAACTGATATTTATGTGTTCTATACAGAAAACCTATGTGGGATACATGTATAAGAAATATTTTCTCAATTTTCAGCTTTTTTAACTTATCTAAATACTTTTTAAAAATAGATCTTAATTTTAATGAAATCTTATTTATTGAGATTTCCATTTTTGGGAAAGTGCTTTTGTATTAAATTTAAAAAATGTTTGCTTACCCCAAGATGTTCTCTTACTGTCTTCTAGTGAAGCTATCTGGAGAAGGCAATGGCAACCCACTCCAGTACTCTTGCCTGGAAAATCCCATGGACAGAGGAGCCTGGTAGGCTACAGTCCATGGGGTCGCTAAGAGTCGGACACGACTGAGTGACTTCACTTTCACTTTTCACTGTCATGCATTGGTGAAGGAAATGGCAACCCACTCCAGTATTCTCACCTGGAGAATCCCAGGAACAGAGGAAACTGGTGGGCTGCCTTCTATGGGGTCGCACAGAGTCAGACACGACTGAAACGACTTAGCAGCAGCAGCAGCAGTGAAGTTATGTTTCTTAATTCAAAATGATTACTAGCATTGATATAAACCTAAAATTAAATAAATATTGACTATAAAACAACAGTAACAAAGTGAAGGGTACACAGAATCTCTCTGCATTATTTCTTATAATAGTGTGTGAATCTATAATTATCTTATAATGTTTAAAAATAATGAAACAAATAAGCAAATAGACTTTATCAAAAAAATATATTGAGAGAAATTTCATAACATAACAATGTTTAAAACCTGAGAGAAATAACATTGTACTACTAAATGCATTTGTTTGAATAATTGTCTACTTTAAAGTATCCATAGCAAATTTAACTGAAAATTAAGATATTAGATAAAAATACTGATTAATATTAATATTTGCTATTAATAATGCTTACACATGTACACATAAGAGCTTTTCATTTGTTTACCATTTATGTTATTTAAATATTCATATACTCCTTTTAAAATATTCTAATTGTTTTAAGGCATATCTCAGCAATACTGCAAGTTTAGTAATGAAGAAAATTGTAAAGAAGCAAATCACAAAAAATTTTTGGTTTCCCAGTGCAAGTAAAATTTATGTTTACACTATATTGTAGTCTATTAAGTATGCAATAACATTATATAAAATAACAACGTGCATATCTTAATAAAAATACTTTATTGCTAAAATATATTAACGATCATGTGAACCTTCTGGGGACCAAAGTCTTATTGCTGGTGGTGGGTCTTGCCTCAGTGTTGATGGCTGAGATTGATAAGGGTGGGGTGGATGGGGTGGCTGTGGCAATTTCTTGAAATAAAATGACAAAAACTGCTGCTTTGATTGACTTTCACAATTTATCTATAGCACATAATGTTGTTTGATAGCATTTTAGTCACAACAGAACTTCTTTCAAAATTGGAGTCAATCCTCTTAAACCCTGCCACTGTTTTATCAACTAAATTTAGGTAATAGTCTCACTCTTTTGTTGTCATTTCTACAAACATCACAGCATCTTCACCATCTCAAGAAACTGCTTTATTTGCTTATCCATAAGAAGCAACTCCTCATCCATGAAAACTGTATCATGAGATTGCATCAATTCAGTCACATTTTCAGGCTCCACTTCTAATTCTTATGGAGCAAGTTTTCTTGCTATGTTCCATCACATATCCTCCACAGAAGTCTTGAATCCCTAAAAGTCATCCATGAGGATTGGAATTAACTTTTTACAAACTCCTATTAATGTTGATATTTTGACCTTTTCTTATGAATCATGAATGTCCTTAATGGCATCTAGAGTGGTGAGTCCTTTTCAAAAGGTTTTCAATTTACTGTGCCCAGATTCACCAGAGGAATCACTATATATGGCAGCTAGATCCTTATGAAATAGGCTTAAATAATAAGACTTGAAATTACTCATTGATCCGTGGGCTACAGAGTGGATGTTGCATTAGCAGACATGATAACAAAATTAATTTTATTGTATAACTCCATCAAAGCTCTTTGGTGACAGGTACATTGCCAATCAGCTGTAATAATTTGAAAGGACTCTCTTTTCTTTTTCTGAGTTCAGGTCTCAACAGTGGGTTTAAAATATTCAGTTAACCATATTGTAAACAAATCTGCTGTCATCCAGGCTTTGTTGTTTGATTTACAGAGCATACACAGAGGAGATTTAGCATAGTTCTTAAGGGCCCTAGAACTTTCAAATCAGTAAATAAACATTGTCTTCAACTTAAAGACTGCAGCTGTGTTAGCTCCTCACAAGAGAGTCAGCCTGTTCTTTGAAGCTTTGAAGTCAGGCATTGACTTCTCTCTAGCTATTAAGGTCCTTAGGTAGACATATGTAGACATTTCCTTCAATGGTAGGTGTGTTTTCTCCTTTGCCACTCTTTTACATTTTAGCTGGAGCCATTTTGGACTTAGTAGTAGTAGTATTAGTCGCTTAGTCGTGTCCGACTCTTTGTGACCCCATGGACTGTAGCCTACCAGGCTCCTCTGTCCATGGGGTTCTTCAGGCAAGAATACCGGAGTGGGTAGCCATTCCCTTCACCAGAGGATCTTCCAACCCAGGGATTGAACCTGGGTCTCCTGCATTGCAGGCAGATTCTTTACCATCTTAGCTACAGGGAAGTTCTATTAAAGTCTTAAGATGGCATTTTCTTCCAATATAAAGCTTCTCTGGGCTTCCCTTGTGGCTCAGCTGGTAAAGAATCCACCTGCAATGTGGGAGACCTGGGTTCGGTTCCTGAGTTGGGAAGATCCCCTGGAGAAAGGAAATGCTACCCACTCCAGTATTCTGGCCTAGATAATTCCATGGACTATATAGTTAGAAGTGAACATGGAACAACAGACTGGTTCCAAATAGGAAAAGGAGTACGTCAAGGCCGTATATAGTCACCCTGCTTACTTAACTTATATGCAGAGTATATCATGAGAAACACTGGGCTGGATGAAGCACAAACTGGAATCAAGACTGTCGGAAGAAACATCAATAGCCTCAGATATGCAGATGACACCACGCTTATGGCAAGAAGGGGAAGAAGAACTAAAGTGCCTCTTGATGAAAGTGAAAGAGGAGAGTGGAAAAGTTGGCTTAAAGCTCAACATTCAGAAAACTAAGATCATGGCATCCAGTCCCATAACTTCATGGCAAATAGATAGGGAAACAGTGGAAACAGTGACAGACTTTATTTTTGGGGGGCTCCAAAATTACTGCAGATGGTGACTGCAGCCATGAAATTAAAAGACACTTACTCCTTGGAAGGAAAGTTATGACCAACCTAGATAGCATATTAAAAAGCAGAGACATTACTTTGCCAACAAAAGTATGTCTAGTCAAGGCTACGGTTTTTCCAGTAGTCATGTATGGATGTGAGAGTTGGACTATAAAGAAAGCTGAGTGCTGAAGAATTGATGCTTTTGAACTGTGGTGTTGGAGAGGCCTCTTGAGAGTCCCTTGGACTGCAAGGAGATCCAACCAGTCCATCCTAAAGGAGATCAACCCTGAGTGTTTATTTGAAGGACTGATGTTGAAGCTGAAACTCCAATACTTTGGCCACCTGATGCAAAGAACTAACTCATTTAAAAAGACCCTGATGCTGGGAAAGATTGAGGGCAGGAGGAGAAGAGGACGACAGAGGATGAGATGGTTGGATGGCATCACCGACACAGTGGACATGGGTTTGGGTGGACTCTGGGAGTTGGTGATGGACAGGGAGGCTTGGCGTGCTGAGGTCCATGGAGTCACAAAGAGCAGGACACGACTGAGCAACTGAACTGAACTGAACTGATATAGTCCACAGGGTGGCAATGAGTTGGACATGACTGAGTGACTTTCACTTTCACTTTCAAAACTGCTTTATTTACACTGAAAGTCTGTTTTCATGAGGCCACCTTCATGAATTATCTGAGCCGGATCTTCTGCCTGACTTGCTGCAGCTCCTCCATCAGCGCCTGCTTCACCTTATACATTTATGTTATGGAGATGGCTTCTTTCCTTAAACCTCAGGAACCAAACTCTGCTAGTGTCACACTTTTCTTCTGCAGCTTCCTCACCTCTCTTGGCCTTCAGAAAGTTTAAGAGTTAGGGGCTTGCTCTGGGTTAGACCATTGCTTAAGGGAATGATATGGCTAGTTTGACTTTTTATCCAAATCACTAAAACTTTCCCCATATTAGCAATAATGCTGCCTTACTTTCCTATTTGTGGGTTGACTGGATTGGCTGTTTTAATTTCCTTCAAGTACTTTTCCTGTGCATTCCCAACTTGCCTAACTGGCATAAGATTTCTAGATACCAGCCTATCTACGCTTTTGACAGGACTTCCTTACTGAGCTTATTTATTTCTAGCTTTTGATTTAAAGAGAGAGATCTGCAACTTTTCACTTTAACAACTTATAGGGCACTGTAGGATTATTGATTGGCCTAATTTCAATACTGTTGTGTCTCAGAGAAAAGGGAGGGCAAAAAGAGGAAGAAAGGTGAGGAAGGGTCAGTCAAAACACATGCGACAATTATCAATTAAGGGCATCATCCCACATGAGTGATGTCCATGGCACCCCTAAGCAATTACAATAGTCACATCAAAAATTTCTGATTACATATTGCCATTACAAATATAATAATATTTCCAAAGTTTGAAATTTTGGGAAAATTACTAAAATGTGACGTGGAACCATGAACTGAGCTGTCGGAAAAATGGCATCCATTGAGTTATCAAACTGACAGTTGCTACAAATCTGCAATTTATTAAAACACTGTATCTGTGAAGCTCAATAAAGTGGAGCACAGTAAAATGAGGTATGCAGGTATTGAATAGGAAATTAGCAGATATCCGATATTTTGAAAAAAAGTGAATGAGTATTTAAACGTATAAACTATAAGCAAATGAAAAGCTATTATGTATACACATGTATAAGCACCATTAATAACACAAATTAAGAAAATCAGTATTTTTATTTCATATCTTAAATTTCAACTAAATTTACTATGGATACTTAAAAATAAACAATTTTTTAAGCAAATGCATTTCATAGTACATCATGATTTCACTCAGGTTTTAAGCATTTATATTTCCTTTGCTGGCCTTTGCATATTGTTTTTCTCAGGACTAAATCTTTAACCAGGGGGGACAAATTATTGAACCACTAAACAAGATTACTTTTCTATTAAGTTACTTTTCTATTAAGCCTTTCAGTTTGCTATCATTTCTAATGCTTTTATACTTTTATTCTAAGTAACTCAATGGAAATTCATACATTCACGTATAAATATTATTATGGGGCTTCAGAGTCAATGTGCATTAGGCACATGTCTAAAAAATATATGAATTGAAAAAAAAGATATGAATTGATTTTATAGGAAGATATATTTCTATGCTTACTTGATGAACATTTTATTGAGAATTTTTAAATTTGCTATTTATTTTCTGTATTAGAATTCTAGTTTACAGAAATAAACATACATACTATTTCAGAAATTATCTGCAAATAAGTGTGATATATTAAAGTATGTAGATTTTTTATATTTCACAGATGGTTAATATTTCACAGATGAGTATTTCTACATTTTTTTGTTTAAATATATTAAATTGTTTTCAGATAATATTCAATTTGTTTCAGTATTTTCCAAATGAAAAGGATCATGGGGATTTTTAAATTGACTTTACATGTTCTTAGTTTAATCTAGAAAGAAAAAAAATATTCAAAGTAGGAACTAATTAATTGGCAATTGCTTTAAGTCTTGAGACTAATGTTGACTTGAAACTCTATAATAGTTAATCAGAATGTAAGACAAAACCTCTATTTTAAATATGAAAGTTTGCTAATAAAATGCAATGTTTCAGCCAAGTTCTTAGGCTTTGCTGGGAAAAATATGCTTAACTGCATATATTTCTTCTAGAGTATGAATTATACATGTAATGGAAAAATACATGTAATAGCATCAAATTATAAATTTCTATGGCTTTTCCCTAAAATAAAAACCTCAACACTTTCCTTTATAGTCAAGAGTAATTTATAATGAATTTTTTTATTAGATTCTTAGATTCTAAGACTTTTTATTACAAAAAATACTAAGAACTTAGAAGGCCTGAGATCTTCTACTAAAAATCCCTAGAAGTACAACATGCATTAAACCCTTGTTTCTAATACACGTACTTCCTATAGACCTCAAGGACAGACTAACCTTCTGAAACAAGATGACATGTAGATGTACACAAAGACATAATAAATCTTACTTGATTAAACTGAAAACTTTTGTATGAAGATGGCATTGTAAAACAAATAATATGATAAGTCAACATTCAGTGCTTATGCACAAAAATAATATACAAAATAGAGAAACAGACGTTTTACCAAATCCATATGAAATCAAGCAAAGTCTCAATGTGCATATAGACACTACCATTGGAAACCAGTGGGAAGCTGCTATATAGCACAGGGAGCTCAGCTCAGTGCTCTGTGATGATCTAGAGAGGTAAGAGGGTGGGAAGGAGGCTCAGAGGTTTGGGATCTATATGTATATTTATAGCTGATTCATGTTGTACAGCAGAAACTAACACAATATTGTAAAGCAATTATCTTCCAATTAAAACATTAAAAACATCTCAATATGATAAAAGGCAAAATATATAAACAAGCAATTTACAAAGGAAGGAAAATGGACAGGAGATGTTAAAAGAGAGTTTAACTCTCTGCAGACTAAGGAATAAAAATTAAAAGGGAGTGGGATACATTTTCATATTCATCAGAATGCTATAATTTACTAAAGGAAGAACAAGATAGAAATAGAAAGATGGCAGGAAGGAAAAGAGGGATGAATTTAGGAAGGAAGTAAAGAGGGAAGGAAGCATTGCAGTTGGATACATTTTGCTTCTATAATTTTGAAAGCAAGAAAATGTTACAAGGAGGTATAGTGAGTATTCACTTTGCAGAAAAAAAAAAATAAATGGAACAAACACTAAATCTGAAGATGTTTAAAGCTAGTAAATGTTCACGCATTTTTACACCTGAGTTCAATTGAAAGACAGTTAACACTACGTTAGTAATTCAGCACAATTACTAAGAAGTCATTAAGGAACTCTACTTGGGATTTTGAATTTCTAAAATTGAGTTAAATCCTGCTAAGCTACCTAATATTTGCCACTTGCTTAATCATTTACAGTGTCATATTAATCACTGCCTATGTTGATGGTCTGTTTAAAAGACATTTAGTAGAGGGGATGTTCTCTGGTTGATGGCATAGTTCTAACTGAAGCTCAACATTTAGATATGCTCTAGAGTCTTTCTTTGGAGAAGGCAATGGCACCCCACTCCAGTACCGTTGCCTGGAAAATCCCGTGGACAGAGGAGCCTGGTAGGCCGCAGTCCGTGGAGTCTGGCAGGGTCAGACACAGCTGAGCGACTTCACTTTCACTTTTCACTTTCATGCATTGGAGAAGGAAATGGCAACCCACTCCAGTGTTCTTGCCTGGAGAATCCCAGGGACGGGGGAGCCTGGTGGGCTGCCTTCTATGGAGTCACACAGAGTCGGACACAATTGAAGCGACTCAGCAGCAGCAGAGTCTTTCTTAGTATCACATGCAAGCAGTAGCCCTCATAACTTAAGGTTTCAAATCATATTAATATGTTAGTGATCTAGAAGGTCATTTGTAGGTGCTTATGACTCTTTGCGACCCCGTGGACTGTAGCCCAACAGGCTCCTCCATCCATGGAATTTTCTAGGCAAGAGTAGTACTGGAGTGGGTTGCCATTTCCTTCTCCAGGGGATCTTCCCAACTCAGGGATTGAACTTGGGTCTCCCGCATTGCAGGTAGATGCTTTACCATCTGAGCCACCAGGGAATCCCATTATGTATAATATACAGTCTATTCAAATAATTACTCTTTGAACTGTAAAAATAAAATCTCATCGTTTGAACAAAACAAAAAGTCAAGTATTTGCAAGCTTTCTTTTGTCACATCTTGTTTTAATGCCAGAAACAATGGTAAGGAACAGTATCCCCGGTAATCAAAGTAGAAATAGATACATAAAAGTTTGTCTGTGTATCAGTATGCTCTTTAGAGTTGAAAGCAGTATAATAAAGTTTGGCTATTTTCCCAGTTGAGCATACAGAAAACCTACTAATGCACCTTTCTGAAATGCTGAACATTTGCAATTTAAAACATTAGATACTGTCATGATGATACTGATAATTATAAGAGAAAATGGTAAGATGGAAACATTCTAAAAACTTGCTTTGCGATTCGTCAACCAACCTTAAGCCACAAAGACAAAGTTAACAGATAGGGACTTGGAAGCACTCTCAAGCAGCATATGCCATTAATTATAAGACCTTTCCTATGATAACTGTCTGGACCAACTCCCAAAACATGACTTCTCACAAAGGCTACTTGGTATTTATGCCACTGCCTGCTCCTCCACATCCCTGTCCTTATATATGTATTAGAACCAAATAAAGGAATTATTAATATGTTTGACTTGGGAGCATTCCAAGATCTTTTTCTTAGGGGCTCTTAAACACAGAATTCTGATCAGTACCTTTTTATTTATTTATTTTTTCCTCAAAGAGATCATTCAAGTCAGTGCTACTCTATATTTCAGGTTGCTATGGCCAGAAGTAATAAAAGCAGGGCTTGGTTCATTTACAGAGCATACATCATCACTATCTTAAGATGCTCCCTGTAATGTTACATAAATAATCAACAACCATTTCTTATTTCCTGGCACAGTCATTTTTCCTGAAATGACAAATTTCACCTTGCATGCCCACAACTTGCTAAAAACTTCCACCAAGAACTAAGTAGAAGAATTTCTATAATCATGGTAAGGATATAATTTACTCTAATTCCTTGTCAAGTAGGAAAGGGAATATGTGAAAGGGTGAACATTGGAATCATCCTTCTACTTCTAAAAGCAACTCAATTCTAGTCATTGATATATTTCTAAGAAACTTCTTATTTTCCAGTTTTTCTATTTAGCAGAAATATTCCTTCTCTGCCTTTCTCTCTTTCTCATACACATATATGTATGTAGTTTTTCAGATAAAATACATTTTTCAGCTAATATGGGCCATAGAGTGTCTGAAACAGCAATATTATGAGATTTTTTTTTCTTTTACCTTGATTAGATAAAAGCATCATATTGTCCATTTCTTCAGTATATTTTCTTATTATGAATCTCAAATAGGACATAAACATCATCCTAATAACCTGGAAAGCAACCATAAAATAAGCTGTGATCTATGTTCAAGATAAGAAAATTAGCATTCTGGATAGTCAAGATCATGTTTAAATAAGATATTTCTATTTTACATCAAGTGAAAATATTAATTTTATCCAAAGCAGTGGTATAATATAAATTTAAAAAGCTGTAAGTTAAAAATGTGAATATTTATATTGCTGACTCAGCATTCCCAGGAGGGTATCTAATAAGCATCACAAAATTAATATTTCTAAGTACTTACTCTTGTTTCTTGCTGACTAGTTTTATGCTTTTGCTTATTTCCCTATTCCCCCACCTAATTAAAAACAAATGTTGTTTCAGCTACTCTAGTCAAAGATCGGAATTAACATTCATCCGTCAGACACTAATTCCAATCCACTAACAAATCTGTCAACTTTTCTTTTGAATATATCAAGAAAGCAAATTCTTTTCACTTCCTGTACCTATATTCTGACCCTATGATTTCATTCACAATTAAAAAAGTCTCATACATGGTCTCTCTGCATTATACTTGCTTCCCTATACTCCTTTCTTCACACAATAAATAGAAACTTGTTTTCAAAACTGCAACTCCCAGCAAGGAGATTTTAACTGTGCTCCCCATTTCATGCAGCAGAACCCAAAGAAAACACCATGATGCGTACTGTCACTTATGATATAGTTCCTAGCTGTCTTTGCATCATTTCTCATTCTCCATCTTCTTTATTCTGTTCAAATTCAGTGGTCACCCCATTATTAGACAAGCCTAGCACACACCTGCCTCAGGGTCTAAATGTTTGCTATTCACTCTCACTTAGATGTTCCCCAGATATTCACAAGGCATTCCTCACTCTTTTTGGATGGATCTCTACGCAACGTTTCCAGTATCTCTAGTACTTCACCACTCCATATAAAACAGCACTGTTCTTTCACACTTTTTCATAATTTATCACTTGTATTGTTTTTTTGCAAAACAACACTAGCAGACATTTTGACTTTATACAATCATTTACTTAAAGTTGGTCTCTCCCATGAACACTGGAATATTTATGGACAAAGAGGAGGAATTCTGTATTTTCTTTATTGTTCTATTCTCACTACTTAGCATGATTCTTGGCATGCAACAGGTAGTTAATATTAGTTGAAACTTGCTGTTGAATGATAGAACCTGGTATTACACGGCACATGAGTTTGCAATGTGTCTATTTTTATCAACAGATTTCTAATATACTTCTCAAGTAGTAGGGACATTTTCTAGAATACCAATATTTAGATGTTCTCTAATTTCAGTCATCAGAATTGTGTGGCTTACATAAATCTTGAATAGGTTTTGTTAGATATGTACATAAGCATTTTATTTTCATGGGTGCTAATACAAATAGTATTGTGTTTTAAATTGCTAATTCCACTTATTTATTGCTGCTTTTTGGAACTTTTTGGAATTTCTCATCCATGCTTGAAATTCTTAGATGAAGAACACTTGGATATTGAGAACTGACTGTATGTCCTTACTGATTTTTTACCTGATGGAACTTCTTATTTTTGATAAATAAATCTTGAAGTCTTCAACTATGGTAATGGATCCAACTACTTCTCCTTGCAGTTCTATTAGTGTTTGCCTCACCTAGGTTGATGCTCTCTAACCTTAAATTTTTAACTGTAAAAGTAAATGACAATTTCAGCACCAAATAAATGTTTTTTTATCTTATTCTATATACTGAGATACCAAGAATCTTTCTTCTTTATTCCATAATACAGCATCTTTCAATTCACTGTATCTTGGCAATAGTCAAAAAGCTTTCTACTAGCTATGCACATTTATCAAAGAAGTCCTGTGATACAAATTATCTTGTTATAGATTTTAATAAATTGAAATATGATTAACACATAACACATAAGAAAAAGAATCCATCAGAGATTGTATAAATATTAAAATAGCTTTATATTTAAAGCTTCAACAACAAGATACTAATATGTAGCACATGGAGCTATATTCAACTTCTCATATAAACTATAATGGAAAAGGCAAAAAATAATTACTAAAATGTAACATATCTTTGAGTTGTAAACTTTCATTATGTAAGACTATATTTTTAAGTAATGAACATAAAATATAAAATCAGTTCAGTTCAGTTGCTCAGTCGTGTCTGACTCTTTGTGACCCCACGGACTGCAGCACAACAGGCTCTCCTGTCTGTCACCAACTCTTAGAGCTTGCTCACACTCATGTCCATTGAGTTGGTGATGCCATCCAACCATCTCATCCTCTGTCATCCCCTTTATAGTAAATATAAAATAACAAGTATAAAATACGTATATATGCTTAAGCGTGCACTGCAATTTTTTTCCTTCTTAGAATAACTTATTTACTACATAAATAAACCCAAAAAGAACAAATACAGAAACAAAATATATTTTAATTATAAATACAATTTAACATTATTAAAAATATTTCATCACTCACTTGTCACATAATTATTCCCCATGTAACATGCATGTTTGTAAGCAATTCTGTTAAAGCTCTGAAATTTCTGAATTTTTGACCTCAAGATGCCAGTTTTAATGGGAAAAGAAATACCAAACAAATAAATAATAAATGTATAATGTAATTGCAGGTATTGATGTTTTATCTAAAATTTTTTGGTTTTGCTCAGTCGCCACACAGTGTCCAGCTCTTGGTGACACCCGGACTGCAGTACGCCAGGCTTCCCCGTCCCTCACCATCTCCCAGAGTGTGCCCAAGCTTATGTCCATCGAATCGGTGATGCTGTCTAACCGTCTCATCCTCTGCTTCCACCTTCTCCTTTTGCCTTCATTCTTCCCCAGCATCAGGGTCTTTTAAAAAACACACCAAGGTAAATGCAGGTGAGTCTGAGAGACACAGTACTAATGTTGCCTAGAATGGGTCAAGGAAGCATTCCAGAAGAATGCTGTCATACAAAAAGATGTTTGGGCTTCGCTGGTGGCCCAGTGGTTACAAGTCCACTTGGCAACGTGGGGTACACCGGGTCCATCTCAGTGCAGGAGAATTCCACATAACGAGAGGCAGCTGGGCTGTGCACCACGATTGCTGAGCCTGGCCTCTGGAGCCTGCGGGCTGCAACTGCTAAGCCCATGTGCAGCGATGACTAAAGCCCATGAATCTTAGAGCCTTTGCTCCTCAAGGGAAACCTCTGCAGTGAGAGGCCAGTACCTGACAATTAGAGAGCGGCCCTGCAGTTCGTAATTAGAGAAGGCCCACGCATAGCAATGAAGATCCAGTGCAGCCAAAAATAAGTATATATTAAAAAGACTCTGGAATGAGGAAAAGGGGCCCATTCTATAGAATTTTCCTGAGAAGAAGATTCTAGGTACACGGAACAAAAAATTCAAAGGTCCTGAGGCAAAAATAATTTTAGAAATTTAAGGTATCATAAACTGAAGTGTCATTTCTGATGTAGGAGGGTAGGGAGAATGTTGGAAATAAAGCCAATGGAGATAGGAAGAAATTTTAGAACCTTAATTCTCATAGTAAAAATATATGTATAACATAAGGATAACAACAACTCTCTTCTTTTAAAAAGATTTACTTACTTGTATATTATTTATGGCTGTGCTGGGTCTTCATTGCTGTGCATAGATTTTCTCTACTTAAGGCAACCAGGGTTACTCTTCTTTGCAGTGTGTGGGCTTCTCATTGTAGTGGTTTCTCTTGCTGTGGAGCACAAGCTCCGGGGTGTGGGCTTTAGTAGTTGCAGTGTGTGGGCTCAGAAGTCGAGGCTCGTGGGTTTGAAAGCATAGGCTCAGGAGTTGTGGTGCAGGAGAAAAATGTTTCTTTCCTGAGGTTGTTATGGAGACCATTTGCAATAGCCTACGAAAACCACCAACCACTTTATCTGGTGATGAAGAGAACCTTAATAAATGATATTTAAGATAATTATTCATATTTCCACATATGAAATAATATTTTCTTCAATCATTTATATTTTCTCCAACAGTGAATTTATCCTTGCTGTAGCAAATTTATATAATCAATGTAGGCAGACCAAACAAACACAATTTTACAATTAATGGCTAGAAACGGAAAGTATTCATGGTTAATAAACAAATCTCAGGGTCACACCAATTCTGACAAATTGCAAATAAATGAGCACAGCTGCTACAGAAGCAGAATATGTGTGCATGTACGCAGAAGGGAACAGAAATTGGTTATCGACTACAGGGTATTGTGATATCTCTCCCATTACCTTGTCAATAAAGAATCTCATAGTTCTAATATATGACATTTTATTCATGTAATAGCTTGACTTTCATTCAAAACTGTAGCTATGGCTCTTTATAGTATCAGTCCATTTTTGCAGATAAAAAGCTGAGGCCCCCACTTTGTCCTATCTCCTGACCAAAAGAGAGAATCACTGTTCAGACATAAATAATTCTTACAGATGTTCCTCTTTTGCTGCTCAATATCCCGATTAATCATGAGCAAATCATTGTTTTCAAATTGGAGATATAAAGTTTCCATATTAAAAAAAAAAATTTATTTGTCACTTGAATATATGCTTAACAAGGTGTTATACATACATGGCACTTTGAGATGTGACAAGTTAGTGTCTGCCCAACAGAGAGAACCAGATGCTAAGCCTGAGAATCCAGCTCCCCTAACCAAATAGGATATGTTGGGGAGTGGGCAGTATAGTGACAAATAGAAATGTTAGGAAAACAATTCGGAACTTCCCTGGCCATCTGGTGGTTAACAATCTGCCTGCCAATGCAGGGGACAGGGGACTGGCTCGATTCCTGGTCCGAGAAGATTCCGCACGCCACAGGGAAACTAAGCCCACACGCTACAACTACTGGGCCTGTGCCCTAGAGCTCTCGTGGTTGCAGTGAGGGAAACTTCTGCAGTGAGAAACCCATGCGCTGCAACTGGAGAGTGACCTCCGCCTGCCACAGTTACAGACAGCCCTCGTGCAGCAACAAAGAGCCAGCCCAGCTTAAAATAAACTAATTAATTAAAAAATAAAAACAATTTTATGTAGATTTTAAAAATTAGGTCATTATATGCCCCAACAAAGGAAGACAGTGGATGATATGGAGTCAACACAATACTGTCAGAGAAATCTTGCATAAAAACAAGAGCATAGAAGCAAAAACATTACTAGTGATAGAGAATGACAAAGCAAATTGCCTTCCCAATTAGATGAGTAAGAAAAAAAAAAAGACAGCCAAGAAGAGGGTCAGATTCAAACATTAACTTTCACAAAAAATTCTACTTATCAGAAAGGGAAGTCGCTTAGTCGCGTCCAACTCTTTGCAACCCCGTGGACTGTAACCTACCAGGCTTCTCTGTCCATAGGATTTTCCAGGCTAAGAATACTGGAGTGGGTTGCCATTTCCTTCTCCAGAGGATCTTCCAGACCCAGGGATCAAACCTGGGTCTCCTGCATTGTAGGCAGACACTTTACCATCTGAGCCACCAGGGAAGTCACTTATCAGATATGGGATATAATTTAGAAACTATATCTGAGACAATGTTAAGGAGTATTTATCAGAAACTGATCATAAGATCAGGGTGAGATGAGAAACAAGAATAGTGATGCAAAATTCAAAAACATGGGCTTCAGAACTTTAGTTCTTTAACCGTAGAACAGTGGTTCTCAAAATTCACTGTGCTTAAGAAGCATGTGTGATACTTTATAAAGATGCAGATTTCTGGGTGACATCTACAGGAATTCTAATTCAGTAGGTCTGGAGTAGACTCAGGAATTTATTTTAGATTAACGTTAAAGGGTTTTCCATGCAGGCTGTCCCTGAAGTTTCTATTGAAAACCATTATTTAGAAGCTAGGGAATGCCTAAGCCATAAATTATTTAGTCTCAAAGTTGAGCAGAATTGGGCTTAAAAAGGAAAAGAGACAATGATAGAAAACACAGGGACTCAAAAAAGGACAGGAATGCTGCCTACAAATATTCTCAGTTCCTGGTATTGCTGAAAGATACAAACACACACATGACAACAGTTGGTCTCATAGAGTTGAGCTTTTATATTTTTGTCACTGAATATTTTAAAGAGATTATCGTATTTCAGTGTACTTCTGATAATACTCTTGAAAAACAATTAATACCTTAATTTTTAGAGAAAACATGCATAATGGATGGTATACTGGTCAACCTTTCCACTGATGTATTTACATATTTATAGTCACTTTTGAAAGGGAATTTGTCTTATGAATCCAGCTCCAAAAAGGCAAACTTCAATTTAGCATCAGGAATGGCAGACAAAATGGAAAATTCTATCTATCTATTTACCTATAAACTATTGCACAGAATTGAGTTGGAGAAAGTCAGCTCTTGGTAAGTGATTCATGAGATTGTTATATGCCAGAGACTTTTAAAAACTGCTAACCTCATATTCTTTAATTCTTGTGTTAATCCCATTAGATGGTTACTATTATCATCAACTTTATTGAACAGAAGAAAGAGAGGCAGAGGAGTTTCAGCACCTCAGTCAAGATCACATACTTATTCAGTGTGAATACCTGAATTTCTATCCGGACAGTCCATTTTGAAAGTATGGTTTTTTCTGTTATAAAAACAATTTTTTTCTTAAAAGGGAGTGAATTAAGCTTAAAAAGTTTCATGAAGATTTGTTTTTAAAAAGAAAATAGATGAATATGACAAAAGCTTGTTTAATATGAGTAGAAGTACCATTTAATTTCTAAGATAATGTTATAATTTTTACTTAAAACATCAATGAGAAGATACCAAAAGAAAAGAAAGATATTAATTTGTAACTTAGAAAGAGGGAAACAGGAGTGTAACACTTGTTTTTAGTTAAAATAGCGACATAGCTCTAAACTGCTTATTTACCGTACACAAATTATTTTCTTCTCTCAGCATCATTACCTAAAATTATACATACACCAAATTACACAGAAGAAAAATGTCAATGGACAACACAATTTTGTTCAGAAAAAAATGCATTATTTAAAACTATTTGTTTTATATAAAACTTATAATCAAAATAAGCTATTTAGGGTCAATAATATTTTCCAAGTATCCTTCATGATATGAGAAGCAATTGCCAGCAATTTTTTCACTTCAAACAATAATCAAATATAATGTAAAAGGAATTAACATTATCAATGAAAACAAATAAAATTGCTATATACTCACCAATCAAGTAACATCATTCTAGGCTTAGTAATCACAGTCATATGCACGATTCATTGAGATACTTAGGAAACACAATTTAAATATTGTAGAAATCCAGTATTTTTCCTTCAAGAATTTATGGGACACAGAGGCTCAAAGAAAACAATGAGGGAGATTTGTGGCTGTCCGTATCTGTACTAATGGACAGAGTAGCCACAGGTGGTAAGCCAGATGATTACACATAAACACTGTCTAGCATTTTGAAACAGGAAAAATGCGTCAATAATTAGAAACACTGTAGTTGGGTAGCTCCAAGCTAGACTAACAGTGGGGTTTGCTAGTGCAAAGGTAATTGCTTCTGGTGGTATAAAGCACTGTGATCCACTGTAGAATGCACAGCAGCACTCTGAATGTTGGTAAAGATGCCGAATTTTGCATTACATCTCCACTTTTATTTCCTAAAGGTAACACATATCAAAATGGAAGATAAACCACTCAGTTGTGAATAGCTAATGGGGGGATTATCAAAATTGCATAATTCTCTTAGTAAAAAGAATCTCAGAAACAATCTAATTCTTTATGCTCATTTTCAGATGTGAAAAGTTCCAGTAGGAAATAGCACCACATTGCAGATCAGAAGATATGGAAGCCATATGAGATCAGAAGCCAACTTTGCTGATAGCAAGGTCAATATTTCTTTATTTCTATGTAATGTTATTGTCATTGATGTTCTTATCTGAATTGTGTCCTAGATTTATTCATGCAACCTTTTTTTTTTTTTTTTTTTTAGAAAATCATGTGTCAAACACTGAAAGGCACAACATTTCTATTTAGGGAAAAAAAGTGTTCTAGGTTATTTAATTTCTGAGGGTCCTGAGGAATCATTTCCTTCTCTTGGTTATGACACCAGCAGCCCAGGAATTACAAAATGTTGTGTTGCTTTGATGTTTAGATCAAAATATATCATATAGTCATTTACCTGAGTTACTGATAGAAACAAAGCCTGGCAGATTATTCATCACTGTGCACTATGGGCTTACTTCTTTTCTTGATTCTCTATATAGACTCTTAACAGAATGCATCTCCCAACACTCCCTTTTTTCACAAATTCTCACTTTTCCCTTTGGAACAGGAACTTTATATAGGAACATCTACTTAAAAAAAAAAAAACAAAAAACCTCTTAGTGTTGCTTTCCAATTTTTGCCATGAGGAGAACCTAGTTCTTCCTGAGAACGTGACTCTTCCTGATGCATTCTCCAAATGAACCTCTTATTTTTCTGATGTGAGTCATGTGCCTTACATGGAAGAAGGTTAGTTAACTTTTTCATTTCCCACTTCTATTATCCATCTGTTAAGATGATAGCAGTTGGGGAGAGATCACAGAAATAATTACTGAAATATGAAATTATTGAAATATATTATTTCATAGGACTCTTTCCTAAGATTTTGAAAATCTACATTATGTAATATATTACTTCTGACTGATGGATATTGAAGAAACAAATACGGAAGGTTAGAAGAATGGTTACCTAGTTAGGTAATAGAAAAACACTGAATAAACTCTTTTGTGATTTCTTGGAAAGCAGTTCATGCACCTAAGGAAATCTTAGCTTGATAAAGAAGATTTAAGAAAAAATATTAGTAAATATATTATGATATATCTGTCTACAAAAAAGGTATAAGCATAGGAAGTAATTTCTGACTTACAAAAAGAAAAAGAAGAAATCTGAAAGTAAAAAGACAGTCCAGTAATTTGCAGCCTTACAAGATTGGAAGAGGCAATCATCTCCCACAAAGGAAAAGATAAACATGAAAAGCTATTTGAACAATGCTGTGTGATTATGACTCAAGGCTGGAATAAACCATAAATGTGACCATGACTTATACTGGGACTATATCTGAATTAAATAAAGTGTCCCTAAAAGTAGGTATTTGCAAAATTTATACTATCAATTGAGCAAAATTTCTCAGGAAACAGGAAACTTTATAGACAGCTCTCTCACCAAAACCTGATCATCTCCATGTACCGGCAATTAAGTTGATAAAATATTCATTAAGAGATTGAAAGTAGAGTGAAAAAACAATAAAATTAAACAATTATCTATCTACCTATCTACACATTTCAAAAGAGTGAATATTAATGTATACAAATTAAGAAAAATAATGAGCAAGTGAAGGGGACCTGGATATAGAATACAGACTATAACAAATTAATCTATTACAAATTTCTCTCATAAACATTAAAACTAATGGGCAAAAAATATACTGCACTAACTATAGATTCTAAATACAAGATGGAATATATGTAAACACTGGACTCTAGGTGGTAAGCTTTTTCCTATGTGGATATGGGTTAAAAATTCTAAAACCACTAAACCTGTATATTGAAACTGAACAAATAAGTGAATGGATGACAGATGGTAGAATCCAAATTTCTCATTATTTGAAAGGGAGGTTATAGATATGCAAGGGGGCAATGGTTAGGAGGAAGCATGTCCTACTTTACAAATTTCAGAAACCTCAGCAACTGATCTCATATTCAACTCAGTATAGGTACAAATATATGGAGACATAGATTAGTATATACAAATATATTTCCTAGTTCTGTCCACTAAAAGGCATAAAAGACACTCAGTTTATAACAGCACACCATTTCCCAGATACTGGCTTCTAAAGATATTCTTCAATAAAAGGAATATATATAGAGACTCCTTGGAGAAATAGATGAATCTAGGGTTAAGGTAAGGAATGAAAAAAATTTAAAAATGGGCCAGAGCATCTTGCAGTAAAGAAATTATAACAAAACAATTAAAAGCAAAATATATCACAATTATGGGATGCAACAAACGCAAGAGCTGGGAACTCTAAATTAAGAAAAAATTAGAACTATTCTGGAACAAGTTGAGCAACAAGAAAATTATATGATATTAAATTATAACCCAAAATTGTAAGTATCCTTTAGCCCATACTGATGTAAATGACTAACTGAATAAATACATAAATAAATGACAAATTTCCAGCACAGAATTCTAAAAAAAATTTTGAAGTTACTATCCTTCCATGATGTGGAGCGTAACTCTCTAGCCCTTAAGCGTCAGATAAGCAAAGTAACTTTTGATTAAAAGATTAATCATTCCATAGTAGGAAAGGAGTATGTCAAGGCTATATATTGTCACGCTGTTTATTTAATTTAAATGCAGAGTACATCATGCAAAATGTCAGGCTGAATGAAGCTCAAGCTAGAATCAAGATTGCCGAGAGAAATAGCAATAACCTCAGATATGCAGATGACACCACTCTTACGGCAGAAAGTGAAGAACTAAAGAGCCTCTTGATGAAATTGAAAGAGGAGAGTGAAAAAGTTGGCTTAAAACTCAACATTCAAAAAACTAAGATCATGGCATCCAGTCCCATCACTTCATGGCAAATAGATGGGGAAACAATAGAAACAGTGACTGACTTTATTTTCTTGGGCTCCAAAATCACTGCAGATGGTGACTGCAGCCATAAAATTAAAAGATTCTTGCTGCTTGGAAGTAAAGTTATGACTAACCTAGACAGCATGTTAAAAAACAGAGACATTACTTTGTCCACAAAGGTCCGTCTGGTCAAGGCTGTGGTTTTTCCAGTGGTCATGTATGGATGTGAGAGTTGGACTATAAAGAAAGCTGAGTGTCAAAGAATTGATGCTTTTGAATTGTGGTGTTGGACAAGACTCTTGAGAGTCCCTTTGACTGCAAGGAGATCCAACCAGTCCATCCTAAAGGAGATCAGTCCTGGATGTTCATTGGAAAGACTGATGCTGAAGCTGAAACTCCAGTCCTTTGGCCACCTGATGCGAAGAGCTGACTCATTTGAAAAGACCCTGATGCTGGGAGGGATTGGGGGCAGGAGGAGAAGGGTACGACAGAGGATGAGATGGTTGGATGGCATCACCGACACAGTGGACATGGGTTTGGGTGGACTCCAGGAGTTGGTGATGGACAGGGAGGCCTGGCGTACTGCTGTTCATGGGGTCGCAAAGAGTCGGACACAAATGAGCGACTGAACTGAACTGAAATACTGTGCTGTGCTTAGTCTCGCAGTCGTGTCTGACCCTTTGTGACCCCATGGACTGTATAGCCTGCCATGCTCCTCTGTCCATGGGGATTTTCCAGGCAAGAATACTGGAGTGGCTTTCTATGCTCTCCTCCAGGGGGATCTTCCTAACCCAGGGATTGAACCCAGGTTTCCCACACTACAAGCAGATTCTTTACCCTCTGAGCCACCAGGGAACCTCAAATAAATACTAACATAAAGCAAATCTAGAAAACAGAGGCTGCCGATGTAGCATTCCACGGAGGAGAAGATTTTCCCTCTTCATGGCAGTTGTCTTACTATTTTCTTAAAACCTTCTAGGGGAAAGTTTCTCAAATGAATTTTTAGGTACAGGCTGTCATTTTTTGCAATATTTTAGTGCTATAACCTGTAAGATTGTATACACAAATTAGTGAGAATAACAGCTAGATAGCTGTTTTCAAGAGGAGGATAAGGAGCTGGACACTGAGGAAATGTAGAAAAGAGGCTATGAACCAATCATTTTGCATGATAATTTTCAGAAAAGGAGTAACCTTTAAAATTAACTATATTAGGGATTCTGTAAGGTATTCAAATAACATATCATATCTCTTGACCCTGAGAGAGTGTCATGTAAAATTCAGAAGACAGATGTAGATAAAGGTTATGTACTTTTTATTTCCTCTAATTTTTATCCCATCATTCCTGTATATCATATAAAAAATATTTCTCTACTCATGCAGTCTTCAAAATAATGAGATTCCTGGAGAGTGGAATATCTTGTATATTTTTTGCTAAGCCTTCTAATTCAGGTCAGACTCCAATAGCTGCTGTTTCAGCATGATTCCACCCTTTATGATAAGAAACTTGTGAAGCAGCCTTCACTGGGTTATACATCCTTTGCTTGGGGAAAGCAAAAAAAAAAAAGAAAGAAAAATAGGACAGACTGTCCTTGGGAATTAGACCCTTGCCTACTCACTAGGATGGGTTTTTAGTCCATTGGGTGTTGTTCAGTCGGTGGATACTGGATTTGTAAAAATCATACTGACAATACTAACACATATTATGTCTCAAGTCCATTGAATATTCATGACATCTTGATATCTTAATAAGGCATGCGTTATTTATTTTTTCTATTTTCAAAAGAGAAAACAGATGCACAGAGAGTTTAAAGTAATTATCCACATTTACTCAACTATGAAGTGCCTGGGCACATATTAAAACCCAGTGAGCCTGATTTAAGAGTACATGCTTATAAACTTTATAATTTATCACCAACATTAAATAAATTCTAAATATTTTGCTATGAGTAGTTGGATTGTATTCCTGGCAACTGAAAGATTTCTACTATCTCTATGACCGCAAACAAATTGAGCAATATAATAAACCCCATGGTTGCCAGGGTCAAAAGCATTAATGCAGTGAGATCAATTTAGTGTAAAATTGTTACCATCTTCAAGACTAAAGTAACACACAGAAGATGGGACATCTGGAGAATCTACATGTCATTTGGTTCCAAGGCCTAACTGCCAAGGCCGACAGAAATTCAGATGATTTCAGCCTAATGTTGTAGGACTTGAGATGGAATGGAACTATTTCAAAGCTTGGCTATGCAAGGGTGAAACAATTAAAAAATTTATGATAGGAGGGGAAGCACATAAAGTTTAATTTTATTGTAATCAGAATCAACATCATTTAGTGTCTGAATTCTCTTCTTTGGTCCTCCATCTTGTACAAACTTGTACTTCTTGCCCTTTTTCAGAGATACAATACTTACATGGTCTATATTTTCCTAAACAATATGAGTATTTGCATCAAGTATACGATATAAAACAAAAGCCTAAAAATGAAACTTTAGGTACCAACTATTGTGACAGGAAAGATACTCAGATGTTTTCTTGTAAAAACACACATTTATTCCCCAGATCTGCTCAAAATAGCAAATGGTAAGGCTGAAATCATGAAACTGAGCCGTGTGAAGCATTTCTGATGACAAGATCCCTGTTTGTCCCCCATTTCTTCTTTGCAGGAAAAAAGAAAATTCAGTCTCCTAGGCCTTCCCTGAGTTTCAAAGAGCAGACCCAAGCAGTTATTAGTATAGAGTAGTGGAGGAACGCAGAAACAAAGGAAAAGCAATTAAGTAAGACAGTTTGAAAAATAAAAAGTTCAGTAATAAAAGAGTCTCATTCCAATCCCAAAGAAGGCTGAAACTACCACACAATTGCACTCATCTCACACACTAGCAAAGTAATGTTCAAAATTCTCCAAGCTAGGCTTCAAAAGTACATGAACTGAGAACTTCAAGATGTTCAAGCTGGATTTTAAAAAGGCAGAGGAACCAGAGATCAAATTGCCAACATCCATTGGATCATAGAAAAAAGCAAGAGAATTCCAGAAAAAAACCTACTTCTGCTTCACTGGGGGCTTCCCTGGTGGCACAGATGGTAAAGAATCTGCCTGCAATGCAGGAGACCCAGGTTCAATCCCTGGGTTAGGAAGATCCCCTGGAGGAAGAAATGGCAACCCACTCCAGTATGCTTGCCTGGAGAATTCCATGGACAGAAGAGCCTGGCAGGTTCTCAATGGACTACATGGTATCGCAAAGAGTCAGACATGACTGAGCAACTAACACTACTACATTACTACTGCTTCACTGACTACGCTAAAGCCTTTGACTGTGTGGATCCAAACAAACTGTGGAAAATTCTTAAAGAGATGCAGTACCAGACCACTCTGCTTGCCTCCTGAGAAACTGGTATGCAGGTCAAGAAGCAACAGTTAGAACTGGACATGGAACAACAGACTGGTTGTAAATTAGGCAAGGAGTACATCAAGATTGCATATTGTCACCCTGCTTATTTAGCTTACATGCAGAGTACATCATGTGAAATGCTGGGCTGGATGAAGCACAAGCTGGAATCAAGACTGCTAGCAAAATATTAATCACCTCGGATATGCGGAGGTTAACCTCTTATGGCAGAAAACAAAGGGAACCTAAAGAGCATCTTGATGAAAGTGAAAGAGAAGAGTGAAAAACCTGGCTTAAAACTTAACATTCAAAAGAACAAGGATCCTGGCATTGGGTCCCATCATTTCATGGCAAGTAGAAGGGGAAACAGTGGAAATAGGGAAAACTTTATTTTCTTGGGTTTCACTGTAGATGGTGACAGCAGCCATGAAATTAAAAGACGCTTGCTCATGGGAATTTGTTTATGACCAACCAAGACAGCATATTAAAAGAGACATTACTTTGCAAACAAAGTTCCGTCTGGTCAGTGCTATCGTTTTTCCAGTAGTCATGTATGGATGTGAGAGTTGGATTATAAAGAAAACTGAGCGCCAAAGAATTGATGCTTTTGAGTTGTGGTGTTGGAGAAGACTCTTGAGAGTCCCTTGGACTGCAAGGATATCAAACGAGCCAATCCTAAATGAAATCACTCCTGAACATTCATGAGAAAGACTGATGCTTAAGCTGAAGCTCCAATACTTTGGCCACCTGATGCAAGGAACTGACTCATTAGAAAAGACCCTGATGCTGGAAAAAATTGAAGGCAGGAGGAGAAGGGGACAATAGAGTATGACATGGTTGGATGGCATCACAGACTCGATGGACATGAGTTTGGGCAAGCTCCAGGAGTTCATGATGGACAGGCAGTCCATGGGGTCTCAAAGAGTCAGACAGGACTGAGCGACTGAACTGAACTGAACTGAATCCCTCCTTATGAGATAGATATAAAGTTATAACACTTATCTTTGAGCTGTATGTATAAACTAAGATCCCTTCTCAGGTTGAGGATGGTGACTACATGCTAACCACAAGCACAAAGATCCTAGACTGGCTGAAACCAGAAGTTTAATGATTAAAATTACTAAAACACCACCCTGTTAACTTACCACCTACCAATCAGAAGAAAGTTGTGCACCCTCAAAGTCTCCACCCCTATTGCTACCTTTAAAATCCCTTCCCTGAAAGCCAGCAGGGAGTTTGAGTCTTCTGATCATGAGCTGCTCATTCTCCTTACTTGACACAGTAAAAATAAAAGCTATACTTTCCTTCATCACAAACTGGTGTCAGTGGGTCAGTTTTGCTCTCCTGCAGGTGAGCAGACCTAAATTTGTTTCAGTAACCTGTACACTGTATTTTTGATAAGAAGCATACACTGGCCATAACTAAATGAGGATGAGACCTTATTCTTCCACATTTCATCTGGAACATATTAGCAGATGGCAAAACTGTGAGCTGTCTACAAATTATAAGTGAAATTTGGTCAAGAAAGCTCAATATTCCTCTGAACATGAACATTTACACTACAGTTTTTTGTGGACTCTAGACTCCTGATCACATTTTCTTATTTACCCTAAAAAACTGGCAATTGCAATTTCTTTCTCTGTCCCTTTGACATGTAAATCTTCTCTCAAACTCTTGCCAGTGGTTTACAACCCTAGAATATCTTTTTCAAGGACTTGGGAGCCATCCCTTTACAATGTAATAACTGGGAAAAATAGTGTTGTAATCTCTTGGTTTCTATTAATTAGCAAACACACATGACCTAATTGCACTGACCAACCTCACCCCTAACATTCTCTGGTATATTTACACTAGTTGACTCCAGTACTTAAAAATTATATTCCTTTCTGTTTCATTGGAGTTGAGTTCAATCACTCTTTCTTACCACAATAGTCTTAAATAAAGCCTCTCCTCTTGTTTAAACTGCCTGGTGCAATTTTTTTTTTATTTTGTCATAAATGTATAATAACTAGATAACTGATTTATGAATAACTTAATCTACATACTATATATGTCCCATATAATTGAAGTGAAGTGAAGTGAAGTGAAAGGCATTCAGTCATGTCCAACTCTTTGCGAACACATGAGCTGTAGCCTGCCAGGCTCCTCTGTCCATGGAATTCTCCAGGCAAATATACTGGAGTGGGTTGCCATTCCCTTCTCCTGGGGATCTTCCCAACTCATGGATCAAACCCTGTTATCCCACATTGCAGGTGGATTCTTTGCCATCTGAGCCACCAGGGAAGCCCTCCCATATAATCAATTTTCCATTTTTTGACAAATGACTCTTCAAAATCTGTAGTAGATATCATCAAATTCTAAACCCATTTAAATTAATATATATAAAAAAATAAAACAAGTGAAAATAAAAAAAAATAAACCCACTTAAAATCTCCACTTTAAATGTTTCTTCCATTGTTGTTGCTGACGTGGTTTTTCTCTGTATACATTCATCATATATCTTCACAAAAATTAGGGGAATGTGAAAAAAATCACACAAAATCCTGTTACTATTTCTTTCTTATTTCTTTCTTTGTCAGTGTTGAGATTGCTGAGACATAGTCTATATTATTAAGCAGGAAGTTGTACCTTCAGCTGCATGTAAAATACACCTTATTCAAATTCTTCTAACTCATAGAGGCTTTTGTTAGCTCCATTTTAAGTCCAGAAATAAGCTTTTTAGGGCTGTTGACTGCTCAAAGATTTTATTAATACCTCATCTTCCTGTTTTCCTTGTTAACTCTCCTGACACATGCTTCTGTCCTCATGGCCATGACACGATGGCTGTCAATTCAGTTATTATATCCACATTTGAAAAGTAGAAGTGCAAGGGGTGCATCAGTGACATTGAAGGGTTGAAGGAGTCCTTACAGTAAGCTTCTCCCTTTAATAAACTTTCTTGGAAATTAAGAGTGACTTCACTTTTAATTTTATTAGCCAGAATTAGGCTAAAAGACAAGCCATAGCTACAAGGTATTCTGAGAAATAAGTCCATTTGTTCAATATCCATGTTAGATGAAGTCAAGAGAGAAAGACTGTGAAGGACTTTGGAATAGTCAATTCACAAAGTCAGCTTTTACATTTTCATTTGTGTTTTATCAGTGTTATGCAAAATAATTTATGTCAAAGCAGGTACATTTTATTTTATTTCAATGGATGTCTCTCTCTCTCACACACACAGACACACACACGCACAGACACACACACACAATCACAATCACAATCATATTTAAATATCACTGGGTTGGGAAGATCCTGGGCAACCCACTCCAGTATCTTGCCTGAAGAATTCTATGGACAGAGGAGCCTGGTGGGCTACAGTCCACGGGGTCACAAAGAGTTGGACAAGCCTGAGCAACTGATACTTTCACTTTCTATAGTGGCGATTTTATAGGCAGAATATGTACAAAGCACTTGAAGAGGTAGAAAAAGTTCATTCTTCCTGGACAAGTCAGAAACAACCTCAAAGGGAAGGTCATATTTGGCTAGTCCCTGGAGGTGATATGTTCTCAAGATGGGAATAAAAGGTGGTATTAAAGGACATTGCAAGAAGAAAAACAGCACGGATACAAACAAAGCATTGTGCAAGTGCATGGTATGTTCTGGGAGATGTAAGTAATTTAAGTTTTCTTATATTTTTTCACACTTTTTAATGTAACACTTCTTAGAAGTGAGCCTTTTTTTATTTTAACTCATTTAATGAGCACTTGGCAAGATGAAAGATATAAGCAGCAAGTAGCATTGAGCTCACTCCCAAGGAATTCATAGTTTCACTGGAAACTATGGCAGTAATATTCCAGGAAACAAAACAGATATTTTGAAATTTTAATAAAGTGAACTCTGGTTAAAAAAATACAAAGTTTTCATTAAGAAAGTTATTGTAATGATATTCTATGCTTATTATTTTGTGAAAAGATACGGAATATGGTAATGTCCACATATTTTTTAAAAGATGGCTTCCCAGTTAACGCTACTGGTAAAGAGATGGCCTGCCAATGCAGGAGACCTTAGAATTGTTTGAAAAGGCATTTAGGATCATGAAATGCTAAAATTGCACATGTTATTTCTGTATGTATGGGTGAAGTCAGTCTTAATTCAAAATATCTTAACTCTTTTCAAGCTTCATATTCTTTTGCTTTTTAGTAAGTCTTCCAGAGTATTTATTATCTCTTCTCCTAATAAGATATAACAAATATTCTACTACTCTTTCATCAGAATAGGGGCTACATTTTGTTATTTTAGTGTCTTATTATTTCTAAGACACGTGCAGAAAACTAAATGCATACTAATTAATAGCTAAGCTACTAGATTTTTCTTAGGGATACATTTTCATCCAATACAGAGAATCAACATTTATTTTATTTGGTACAGATCTCAATATATAATAAAACTATATATTTTATACTGAAACATGTTCACTTTGTAAACTCAAGAGCTTTTAGTGAGGCTCCTTTTATGACATGACATTTAATGAAGAAATAATTTTAAAATTTACCTTTAGAAGATTCATCTTGTATAGTCTTAACCATTCTTACTTTCATCTCTTGGGGAAAGCATATCATATATAAGTGCATACTCAGACATACACAGAAATACTCTCTTACTAAAGAGAAAATATGTTAGAATATTAAAACAAAAAATTGAAGATTATTTTTAAAACTTTGAAATTATGATACTCATTGAGGTGTGCTTTTGTAAAAAGAGCAGAAAAGCACTGGATTTTTGCAGAAGGAGTTCAGCATACTGACATTTTATAAATTTATTAAAATACTTTTGTGTGCATGTGCATTGTTTGTCTTTATTTCCTTATAACATTACTTGAAGATAAACTAAATATGGGGATGGTTCTTCAGGACAAGAATTTAGGGTTGAGATTCTTTTAATGTGCTTTTAGTTGGAGACATAATTATAAGTTTCAGATGTTTATACAATTCAAGAAAATTGTGTAATGTATGACAAAACAAAACATACGAGCTTCACAGTGTGAATCCACTTCATTTTTGGCAAGTACAAGACTTCCCCCAACAGACTAATTACTAGCTCAGATTGGTTACTTCCGTTCTTCCAAGGTTAATATTGCCATGATTCTGTCATGACAAGCCACTGCAGCCTACTAAGGAGGTGACCATTTCTTCTCTGATATCCCTAGAATACGGTTCAAAATTTTATAGGAAATAATTTTTATTTTATTAGTTTTCTCTTTAAGGACTTCCCTGGTAGCTCAGCTGGTGAAGAATCTGCCTGCAATGCAGGAGATCCTGGTTTGATTCCTGGGTTGGGAAGATCTGCTGGAGAAGGGATAGACTTTCCACTCATGTTTTCTTGTGCCTCCCTGGTGCCTTAGCTTGTAAAGAATCCACTGCAAGGTTGGAGACCTGGGTTCAATCCCTGGATTGGGAAGATTCCCTGGCGAAGGGAAAGGCTACCCACCCCAGTATTCAGGCCTGGAGAATTCCATGGACTAGACAGTCCATGTCGGACACGACTGAGAGACTTTCACTTTCTCTTTGAAATAATGTCTATATCTGAATATCTCAGCTCATTCTCTGTGTACCATCTCTTTAGTACCATCTCTAATGGGCTTGTGGTGTATGTGTGTGTGTGTGTGTCTGTGTGTATGCATGTGCTTGTGTGTTCCTCATAGTTTCATGCCTGTTTTAGTTACCTGAGGCCACTGGAAAGGTTTTAAATTTGAGCTGTGTTTGTCTGAGTGATTACTGGCATATTAGAAAGCCCGTTGATGTCAAGCAGCCTAAAGAGAGAAACTATGAACTTGCATTCTTGTAGCTGTTTCCTGTGAGCAATTGGTAATAAGTTAGAGTTGAAAAGCTCATGGTCTGTTCAGTTCAGTCGCTCAGTCATGTCCCAACTCGTGGAGACCCCATGGGCACCGTGGACAGCACGCCAGGCCTCACTGTCCATCACCAACTCCAGGAGTTTACTCAAACTCATGTCCATTGAGTCGGTAATGCCATCCAACCATCTCATCCTCTGTTGTCCCCTTCTCATCCCGCATTCAATTTTTCCCAGCATCAGGGTCTTTTCAAATGTCAGTTCTTTCCATCAGGTAGCCAAAGTATTGGAGTTTCAGCTTCAGTATCAGTCCTTCCAATGAATATTCTGGACTAATTTCCATTGCTATGGACTGGTTGGATCTCCTTGCAGTCCAAGGGACTCTCAAGAGTCTTCTCCAACACCACAGTTAAAAAGCATCTATTCTTTGGTGCTCAGCTTTCTTTATAGTTCAACTCTCACATCCATACATGACTACTGGAAAAACCATAGCTTTGACTAGATGGACCTTTGTTGGCAAAGTAATGTCTCTGCTTTTTAATACTCTGTCTAGGTTGGTCATAACTTTTCTTCCAAGGAGCAAGTACTTTTTAATTTCATCGCTGCAGTCACCATAGGCAGTGATTTTGGAGCCCAAAAAAATAGTCAGTCACTGTTTCCACTGTTTCCTCATCTATGTGCTATGAAGTGATGGGACCAGATGTCATGATCTTACTTTCAGAATGTTGAGTTTTAAGCCAACTTCTTCACTCTTCTCTTTCACTTTCTTCAAGAGGCTCTTTAGTTCTTCACTTTCTGCCATAAGGGTGGTGTCATCTGCATATCTGAGGCTATTGATATTTCTCCCAGCAATCTTGATTCCAGTTTGTGCTTCATACAGCCAAGAACTTCTCATGATGTACTCTGCCTATAAGCTAAATAAGCAGTGTGACAATATATAGCCTTGACATACTCCTTTCCCAATTTGGAACCAGTCTGTTGTTTCATGTACAGTTCTAACTGCTATTTCTTGACCTGCATACAGATTTCTCAGGAGGGAGGTCAGGTGGTTTGGTATTCCCACCTCTTGAAGAATTTTCCAGTTTGTTGTGATCCACACAGTCAAAGGCTTTGGCATAATCAATATGACAGAAGTAGATGTTTTTCTGGAACACTCTTGCTTTTTCGATGTTCCAACGGAGGTTGGCAATTTGATCTCTGATTCCTCTGCCTTTTCTAAATCCAGCCTGAACATCTGGAAGTTCAAGGTTCACGTCCTGTTTCATGGGTCAGGTGCCAGATTGCTAGAAGTGACTTGGGTCAGGCGCACATACTAGTTGATTGACTTTTCAGATTCTATCAGAACACTTTTGTATAAGTTGAGAGTATGACAGAGACAGTTACAGAGTCACTGTGATAGATATCTTTCAAACTCAGTAAAGACAATAAAATAATCTCATTTCCTTTAAGAAAGACCATTAAAAATATGTCCAGCTCTATTTTCAAAACAAACAAATTGGAGGGGGAGTATAAATAACTCAAGAATTATTTAAAATTTAAAGTTAATTACATCTCTATATTGAGAATAATCAAAACCTTTGTCTCCATTGGATGAAACATTTTATTTGCACTCTTTCCTGATATTTTGAGATTTTCCATTAGCCACAGATCTAAGATATCTGACAACCAAGTTGCTGATATTTTAAAAATATTATAAAAGTGTTAAAAGAAACCTGGAAAAAAACCCAAATTTTTCTACAATGAGTTGTATATCAAATAACCTTTAATTATCTCATTTTTTATTGTTTTACTCAGATGTCTTTGTCAGTGATAGTTCTTAGTGACTTTACCCTCTAATAGAATATAACACTTAATAAGTAAACCTGAATAGAGAAACCTGGTATCACAAACACAAATCTACTAGTGGATTCCTGATACATCCTCCTGGTTAAATAACAGACCCTGACACCAAATTTTTTCATAAGCACTCACAAAAAAACAAACAACAACAACAACAACAAAAAACTAGTGAAATTAATTAAACCTGATCAGTAAAATAAGTGAGGTATATTTAATAAAACTGAATAAATATCAAATTCTAATGACTATATCACTAATTCAAGGTCTAATATATTTGCTCATATAGAGTACAATTGACATATTGCAATTCTTCTAAATGGATAAAATAACTAGCAAATTGCAAGGCTGTTTAACAACAGCTCAATATAATCAAACTTTTATTTTTTATTTTTTATTTTTTTTAATTTATTTTTTTTTCCAGTGGGTTTTGTCATACATTGATATGAATCAGCCATAGATTTACACTTATTCCCCATCCCGATCCCCCCTCCCATCTCCCTCTCCACCCGATTCCTCTGGGTCTTCCCAGTGCACCAGGCCCGAGCATTTGTCTCATGCATCCCACCTGGGCTGGTGATCTGTTTCACTATAGATAATATACATGCTGTTCTCTTGAAACATCCCACCCTCACCTTCTCCCACAGAGTTCAGAAGTCTGTTCTGTACATCTGTGTCTCTTTTTCTGTTTTGCGTATAGGGTTATCATTACCATCTTTCTAAATTCCATATATATGTGTTAGTATGCTGTAATGTTCTTTATCTTTCTGGCTTACTTCACTCTGTATAATGGGCTCCAGTTTCATCCATCTCATTAGAACTGATTCAAATGAATTCTTTTGAATGGCTGAGTAATATTCCATGATGCATATGTATCACAGCTTCCTTATCCATTCATCTGCTGATGGGCATCTAGGTTGCTTCCATGTCCTGGCTATTATAAACAGTGCTGCGATGAACATTGGGGTGCACGTGTCTCTTTCAGATCTGGTTTCCTCAGTGTGTATGCCCAGAAGTGGGATTGCTGGGTCATATGGCAGTTCTATTTCCAGTTTTTTAA